>NC_064816.1:84339455-84545452 GCF_023721935.1 Panthera uncia
CTTTGCTGTTCTGCTTCTATTTCCTTTAGGTGTGCTGTTAGATTTTGTATTTGGGATTTTTCTTGTTTCTTGAGATAGGCCTGGATTGCAATGTATTTTCCTCTCAGGACTGCCTTCCCTGCATCCCAAAGCGTTTGGATTGTTGTATTTTCATATTCATTTGTTTCCATATATTTTTTAAATTTCTTCTCTAATTGCCTGGTTGACCCATTCATTCTTTAGTAGGGTGTTCTTTAACCTCCAAGCTTTTGGAGGTTTTCCAGACGTTTTCCTGTGGTTACTTTCAAGCTTCATAGCATTGTGGTCTGAAAGTGTGCATGGTATGATCTCAATTCTTGTATACTTATGAAGGGCTGTTTTGTGACCCAGTATGTGATCTATCTTGGAGAATGTTCCACGTGCACTTGAGAAGAAAATATATTCTGTTGCTTGGGATGCAGAGTTCTAAATATATCTGTCAAGTCCATTTGATCCAATGTATCATTCAGGGCCCTTGTTTCTTTATTCATCCTGTGTCTAGATGATCTATTCATTGTTGTAAGTGGAGTATTAAAGTCCCCTGCAATTACCACATTCTTATCAATAAGGTTGCTTATGTTTGTGATTGTTTTATATATTTGAGGGATCCTGTATTCGGCACATAGACATTTATAATTGTTAGCTCTTCCTGATTTATAGACCCTGTGATTATTATATATTGCCCTTCTTCATCTCTTGTTACAGCCTTTAATTTGAAGTCTAGTTTGTCTTATATAAGTATGGCTACTCCAGCTTTCTTTTGACTTCCAGTAACATGATAGATAGCTCTCCATCCACTCACCTTCAATCTGAAGGTGTCCTCAGGTCTAAAATGAGTCTCTTGTAGACAGCAAATAGATGGGTCTTGTTTTTTTAATCCATTCTGATACCCTATGTCTTTTAGTTGGCGCATTTAGTCTGTTTACATTCAGTGTTATTATAGAAAGATATGGGTTTAGAGTCATTGTGATGTCTGTAGGTTTCATGCTTTTACTGATGTCTCTGGTACTTTCTGTTGCTTGCAACATTTCACTCACAGAATTCCCCCTAGGATCTCTTGTAGGGCTGGTTTAGTGGTGATGAATTCCTTCAGTTTTTGTTTGTTTGGGAAGACCTTTATCTCTCCTTTTACTCTGAATGACAGACTTGCTGGATAAAGGATTCTCAGCTGCATATTTTTTCTGTTCATCACATTGAAGATTTCCTGCCATTCCTTTCTGGCCTGCCAAGTTTCAGTAGATAGGTCTGCCACTAGTTTTATGGGTCTCCCTTTATAAGTTAAAGCCTGTTTATCCCTCGCTGCTTTCAGAATTTTCTCTTTATCCTTGTATTTTGCCAGTTTCACTATGATATGTTGTGCAGAAGATCGATTCAAGTTACATCCGAAGGGAGTTCTCTGTGCCTCTTAGATTTCAATGCCTTTTTCCTTCCCCAGATCAGGGAAGTTCTCAGCTATGATTTTTCAAGTACATCGTCAGCCCCCTTCTCTCTTCCTCTTCTGGAATTCCTATTATATGGATATTGTTCCATTTGATAGCATCACTTAGTTCTCTAATTCTCCCCTCATACTCCTGGATTTTTTTCTCTCTCTTTTTCTCAGCTTCCTCTTTTTCCATAATTTTATCTTCTAATTCACCTATTCTCTCCTCTGCCTCTTCAATCTGTGCTATGGCCACCTCCATTTTATTTCGCACCTCCTTTATAGCATTTTTTGCTCCTTATGACTATTTCTTAGTCCCTTGATTTCTGTAGCAAAAGATTCTCTGCTCTCCTCCATGCTTTTTCAAGCCCAGTGATTAATTTTATGGCTACTATTCTAAATTCTTGTTCCATTATATTGCTTAAATCATTTTTGATCAATTCGTTAGCTGTCGCTACTTCCTGGAGTTTCTTTTGAGGAGAGTTCTTTCGTTTCATCATTTTGTGTAGTCCCTAGGATGGCCCCAAACTGTAGTCCCTGTGCTGTCTGGAGTAACTAGTGTTGGTGGGTGGGGCCGCAGTCAGACCCGATGTCTGTCCCCAGCCCACCGCTGGGGCCATAGTCAGACTGGTGTGTACCTTCTCTTCCTCTCCCCCAGGGGCAGGACTCACTGTGGAGTGGTGTGGCCCCTGTCAGGGCTACTTGCACACTGCCAGGCTTGTGGTGCTGCTTCGATGGGATCTGGCGTATTAGCCGGGGTGGATCTGCAAGGTGCACAGGGGCAGGAAGGGCAGGCTCAGCTCACTTTGCTGTCGGTGGCCCCCTGTGGAAGTGGCCCTGCAGCGACTGGGAGGGAGGCAGACCCCTTGCAGGGATGGATCCACAGAAGCAGTGTTGGGTGTTTGCAGGGTGCAAGCAAGTTCGGTGAGGCGGGAACTGGTTCCCTTTGGGATTTTGGCTGGGGGATGGGAGAGGGAGATGGTGCTTTCCAGGTTCTTTGTTCCCCACCGAGCTGAGCTCTGTCTCCTGCAGCTCAACAACTCTCCCTCCCTGTGTCCTCTCACCTTCCCTGCTCTCTGAGAGCCGAGCTGTTGATTTTTAACATTCCAGATATTAAGTCCCCTTGGCTGTCCGAACTCACGCAGTCTGGCCCCTCCCCTTTTGCAAGCCAGACTCCGGGGCTCTGCCTTGCCAGGCGGGCTGCCCCTCCACCGCCCAGCTCCCTCCCACCAGTCCGTGTAGTACACACTGCCTCTCCACCCTTCCCACCCTCTTCCGTGGGCCTCTTGTCTACGCTTGGCTCTGGAGAGTCCCTTCTACTAGTCTTCTGGCAGTTTTCTGGGTTATTTACGCAGGTGTGGGTGGAATCTAAGTGATCAGCAGGACGTAGAGAGCCCATAATCCTCCTATGCCGTCATCTGCTCCCCAAGAAATGGAAATTCTTAATTTAAATGGATATTTCACCCATATTTTCTTTTTTGGTTACTATGTTTCTGTTTTGTTTGCAGAACCTTATTCTAGCCCAAACCCTGAAAATATCTTCCTATAGGTTCTTATAAACATTTTTTGCCTTTTATATGTGAGGTTTTAATCCACCTGAATAAATTATTATAGACAACAATAACAGTGTAGCATAATTATTATTATTATAAACTTAATATAAAGCTCTATTGTAATGCTGTTTGAAAGCAATAACATAGTCCAGGTTTGATCTGTATCCTAACTCCTCCCACCCAAAATAGAAGGGCTTTAATAGACTATAATTCTGATCATTCCTTCCTCAACATTCTATCTTGTCCATTATTTGAGTTATGTTCTAGTTTTAAACTCTAATAAATCAGGCATTATTGTTTTATATAGTTAATGTTTATATATAATGTTTCATTAGGCATTACACTTTTATATACATAATTAATATAATTTTTATATCAACATTATATATGTGTGTAATGTTTTATATAGATAATGTTTCATTGATTTACACACAGGCTTTTTAATTTCTTTGTTTTCCATTCTTGCATCTCAAAGCACACTTTTATAATTATTTTCCTTTTTCTGGAAGATCACATAGGATATTGTAGGTCATTTCAAAGTATTTGTTCTCACTCAGTGAAATGGGGAGCTCTTGGTGGTTGCCAAGAGAGAAATGCATGATCTGACCTATGTTTAATAGGATCGTGCTGGCTGCTCAGTCATAACAGGGGTGCAGACAGAGCTAAGTGGGCAATCGGGTAGGAGGCTACTGCATCATCCATGAGGGAGATGATGGGGGATTAAATAAGGGCGGTAAGAGCTAAGGTAAGAAGGAGTGGACTTATTTGAAGGTGAAAGCTATAGGATTAAAATATAATTATACTACTTTTTTCAAACACCTTTACCTAATAAGATATAAAAAATAATGCTTGAAATTTGAGAAAAATGTAATATTCAAGAAACACATAATAGGCTTTCTTTTGACAGAAACTAAGGAGTCAAAGTGACAGAAATCTTTTCTCTTTTGTCTCAGCCGCTGGAAACAGCAATAATTGCATCATACCATATGCCCAACCTAGTATGTTGGCTTTCTAGTGATACTTGTTTCATTTAAACATATTGTCCAATTTTGTGTTATGCTTAATCACAACATCTCCCTTGAATCATTTGGCCATGTCTCATTTGTTAGACAGGTTTGCATGCTCTGGTGTCCTGAATATTTTATATTTTAAGGTGTGACTCCTATTTTCACCAAGACTTAGGGTTTCATCAGTAACTTTAGTTACTGGGGAAAACCATCAGCTTTCTTGAATAGGGACAGAGACAAAAAAGTGTGTTTCTGGAATTAATGTGTAAAAATCCAGTTCTGGAAAATAGGGAGTTTCCAGAGGCAGGTGATCGGAAGAGTACATGGAAAGAACAAAGAAAAGCCTAAGACTAGATCAGCAGGAAGGAGAACAACGTTATGACCCAAGTTAAGGTATTTAAACAAAGACATTCCAGTTCTTAAGCTAAGAGAGATGAAAAAAAATACTCCACTTCTGCTGAATATGAGAATGTGCTGGGAGACATGTGACTGTGTTCACAAGGGAAGATTGAATTAAAAGAAGAAATTGGAATAGAGCATTAGTTTTTCCACTCCTTGTCTAGGATTCTTGATGGTTGGGTTATTTTCATTAATACTAAGGTAGCACATTGTGAACTTTGTGAGCTCAGTTTTCAAATGTGGGGATCTCACACCTTCAAAATGAATGTGATACTGGAGAAGCCTCAGTCACTTCCTGATTAAAAACTAGATAAAACCATTTGCCAAGATTGTGTGGGATGGATAACCAGCCAGCAATTCATAAATAGCTGCTGAGTGAGGACCCATAATGGCACAAACAGTGTCCTGGGGTAAAAACCACAGGCTTAATCAAGAACGAATGAACACAGGTGTAAGGTGAATCTGGTAGTTAATACCAGAAAAAGCAGTAGGATCTGAAAAGATAAATGCCACATCATAAATGGGGTTTATAGTGAGAATCAAGCAATCAAAAGAAGGAAGATTTGGATACATAAACATGTTCACAGAAATATTAAAAATAAGGGCCCACATTACTGAACCAAGTGGATACAATGGAAAGAATGAGGGTCTGTACATACAAGGCCCACATCAACTTCTGCCTAACAGATAAATAGTGTGCTTTGGCTGCCTTTTATCCTTAATTTAAGACGTGTGAAACACTGGCCTTCAAAATTCTAAGACTTTTGGCCTTTCCAAGAGGTTATCTTAAAAGTGGTACATTTCCAGATGCCTGCCTGGCTCAGTCAGTAGTACATGAGTCTTGATCTCAGGGTCATGAGTTCAGGCCCCACGCTGGGCCTAGAGCTAACTTTTTAAAAAATGGCAAATTCCCTATACATAATAAGTACTCAATAAATGTCTATTTAATTCAACTGAATTGCATGTTATAACAAAACGTCGGATAGATATTATAGGTCAATGGATGATTGACAGGAAGGAAGGGGAAAAAGTGAGAAAAGAAGGAAGAAGGAATTAAGAGAGTTTTATTTTCAAAGTCATATTATTCAAAAAAATTTTTGATTTTTCTTCTATATCTGAGGAAGAAGGCTTTTGTGGAAGAGTAGATAGAAGAATCACATGTTAAGAATTATTTGCAAACTCCAACTAGAATGCATTTGTAGAATGAAGGGTCACTGGGGTGCCTGTGTAGCTCAGTTGGCTAAGCGACTGACTCTTGATTTTGGCTCAGATCATGATCTCAGGGATTGTGAGATCAAGCCCCACACAGGGCTCTGTACTGACAATCTCTGTCCCTCCCCCTGCTCTCTCTTGCTCTCAAAAATAAATAAACATTAAAAAAAAATGGTTAGGGTATAGCAGAGGCAGTGGAACCTAAACACAAGAGAGGTAAGGGCATATCTCATGAGACATTGTAGACTATACTTTTTTTCTCCCCCTCCCCCCCCCCCCCCCCCCCCCCAAGAAAGCAGTCTTAACTCCTAATAGCTTTGGTGCTCTTTCCCTCTGGTGCTCCTATAGGTTGTGAGATATCATGTTCTGGTGACTTGTCTACGATTACACATAATGGCTTTTTAAAGGCCTTTTTCTACTTCCAGGAAATGGGAATGGCCTGACAATGAATATTCCATGACTACTAATGAGTTCCTTCCCTCTTAGTACTGAAAGAAAATTATTCAGAAAAGGAAACGCACTCATCCTAAGCAATTCTGTAATAAAATGATACTCATTTGAACTACTTACCCATACAAAGATGCACGTACCACTCAAGTGCATTAGGTAGGGCTAATGATGGAAAAGACCTAAAAATAATTATAATCATTAGCAATATCATCTAATCTTTGTGACACAAACACCATAATTAGATGTGTCTCTGCACAAATTCACTGACAAAATTTTTAGTCAAGTATTTTCACTGGTGTGTACATAAAAGACATTTCTTTCTGGTTCTTCCATGCACTGATACAAGCTTTAAAAATCATTCAGAAATTTAGAGCTCAAGGACAGTGAATATCATACTTTCCTGATGTTTCTAATTGGAGTAGATGAGTGATATTTTAAAAAAGGACAACACCTGTTGAAATTGAGGAACCTATTGTTCCTGTTGGTTAAAGAAAACAAAGCTTTATTCTATTAAGGTTTCTCTCCCAGACACTACTGCTTTGTATATGGAAGTGAAAAAACATCCCATGAAGATCCACTCCTTAGAGATTTCTGAAGGTATTTCAGAATGAATGAAAACTTTCGTTAAGTGTCCATGAATAGAAATAATGTTTTAAATTAAAAACAGGGAGTAGGGCACCTGGGTGGCTCAGTTGGTAGGGTGTCCAACTTCTGCTCAGGTCATGATCTTGCAGTCTGAGTTTCAGCCCTGGGTCAGGTTCTTTGCTGACATCTCAGATTCTGCTTCAGATTCTGTGTCTCCCTCTCTCTCTGCCCTCCCCTACTCATGCTTTTTCTCTCCGTCTCTATGTCAAAAATAAATAAACATTATTACTATTTTTTAAATACAGGGGTATCTGTGTGGCTCAGTCAGTTAAGTGTCTGACTTCGGCTCAGGTCATGATCTCAGGGTTCTTGAGTTAGAGTCCCACGTCAGGCTGTGCTGACAGCTCAGAGCCTGGAACCTGCTTCGGATTTTGTGTGTGTGTCTCTCTCTCTCTTCCTCTCCCCTACTCCATTCTGTCTCTCAAAAATAAACATTACTTCTTTTTACATATATTAAATACATTTGGGAAAGTTCTATGTTGATTCTTATTTTTAAAATACAGATAAAATAAAATGAAATAAAATAAAATAAAATAAATAAAATACAGATAAAATTGAAAGTAAAGGCAATACATCACAATGCAGTAATACACTGAAGAATAATTAGTTATTTCTTAGCTGTGGTATGCTCTTAAAATGACAGGGAGGGTTTGGGATAAAATCAAGCAGAATGGAGAAAATGAATCTATGATGTCCTTCAGATAAAGGAAAAATTATGGAAATATGACCAATTATTCTTTATTCTTACTAAGAACAGGACAAGGAGGAATGTTACATTCCAGTGGGGGCAGTGGCGTGGGGGATAATTGAAACAGAATGGGAAGAATCTAGGACAACTAAGCTTAACTGTTTCCTCCACTGGGACTTGTCTCCATGAATGAAGGTCGAACTGTTCAGGCAAGTCAACTAAAATGACAGCAAAGATGTGCAGCCTGGAGCTCTTGTCAAGCAGAACAGATATGACACTATGCTCATCATGAAACACGAACAAAGAACTTAATAAAATGGTGAGTAGCTGACAATGAGGCTGGGGGCTTACTTGTTTTGTATATTATTGAAATACATTCCTCTGGAATTATATATTTTTCCATACAAATCTTTTTGTGAGGCTTATCATGAGGTGACCATTGTGGGGTCCAGAAAATGGAAACAAAACCAGAGAAAGCAAAGAGTAACCGTGAGTGTGTCAGGTGTAAGATCAATGAAATTACTAAAAATCTTACCAAATGTTCTTTAGAGGGAAGTGAAACCACATAAGAAAATCTGGGTTGGAGTAAGAGCCTTAATGTAAAAAAAAAAAAAAAAAGTTGTACTATATTATATGAAACAGGAAATTATGTAATATATATTATATATATATTATATATATATATATAAAATATATATAGTGTGTATTTATGTGTGTAGATATGTACATTTATGTATATACATATATGTGTATGTTTTAGTGAATCCCCATTGGTGAGCACTAGGTACATAGGACAGAAGGAACAAATTTATTTTCACGGACAGAAAAGTAGAAGAAGGAAAAGCTGGAGGTGGGGGAAATAAACGGGAGTGTGACAGGAGGGGTGTGTGAAGAAAGAAGTGTGGGCAGAAGGAAAGAATGATCACAAGATGGGTATCATTTGCTTTAGGGAATAAAACTTGTATCAAGAAAGATATGCTCAAGGTGGGTTTTGAGGAAGTTCTGGCTATAATATGTAATGATAACTCCCTCCCCAAACCCCATATGCCCAGGAATCATTCAGAGAAATCTCCATCACTCATTAATGCTTTTGGTGTTAAACCTGTGATATTTTTTCCTCAGTCACAGCCACGGCTTGTTGAAAAGATCACAGGTTGCTCTCACTTTGCCCTCTCTCCCTGTCAGCAGTTCTTTCATCCTTGGGTGCCTCCTTGAAACAACACACAATTTAAGTGTCCTTACAGCACAGGGAATCAACCAAATTTGTACACTACTCCATTCCTCCTGAAGACACAATAAAGATTTCACACTAATCAATATATCGTTTTCCTTATACTTGTATATTTATCATTATAAACAACAAATAAAGTATTTTAAATGTCCCACATACAATTTGATGTTTAATAAAGAATTTACTTGTGGGGCACCTGGGTGGCTCGTTTGGTTAAGTGTCCAACTCTTGATTTCAGCTCAGGTCACGATCTCACGGTTTCTGAGTTTGAGCCCCATGTCAGGCTCTGCACTGGCATGGAGCCTGCTTGGGATTCTCTCTCTCCCTCTCTCTCTCTGCTCCTCCCCTGCTTGCACATTCTCTTTCTCTCAAAAATAAATCAATAAACATTAAAAAAAAATAAGTAATTCAATTATTTAATTAAATTCTATGTTAAATATTGCATGTTAATTCTGGAAATGAAACACTGAATATTTGTGAAACTGCATAATTTCTTAGATGCCATTTCTTTGGCAAATAAAGCAGCTACAATTTAATCTAGATTTTACAAGGTTTTAAAAAGTTACCTCAAACTTCATAAATAGTAAGTATGATGGTAAAGGTATACAAGAAGTATGACTTAGCCATAGATGTAATTACAAAATAAAGAAGTAACTAGTTTTTATTGCTCATAAATTTTAAAAATTACATATTTTTGATACTAGTTTACACAGAATTTCCCACATTCAGAACCAACCTATTGATTTCATTGAAATGAATATTAACTGAGCAGAAAATTAGAACTAGAAAAATGATTCATAGTTCAGTAAATTAATCATTTTAACCAGATTTTTGTTTGGGCATTAGATTAGAACAGATTTAGTCAATTCTAACAGAAACCTTCACTTATATCCCCCTTTGTAAAGTATACAATTAATTTATGTTACATACAAATACCTTAACAACTTATCAGTCAGTTATATGACCTAATTTAGAGAAAAAAAATTAAATTGTTTGAATTATTTCAGACTACAGAATTTAAAGTCTAAAAATGAATGTTGCCTGGAAGATAAGCATATTGAGTTTATAAGACAGTAGGAATTCTACAGGGGTTCCGTACAATCATAGGTGACTTGGACTTTTACAAGTCAAGTGCTGGTTACTGGATAGTTTAGGAGAGACCGATACTGTGAGTCTGTTCTGCATGATCACTATATTTAGGGGTCCAAATAACAAAGAGGTGTTGACATCTGAAATAGGTAAAATCAACAAAGATGTAAAAGACCCTAAAACTCAGTGTTATCATTGTTCATTGAGAAGCTATTTTCTTGAATTCCACATTCATTCAGCAAATTATATTAGCATTTGTTATGCAAAGAAAGTGTATTTGATTGTATGATTAAAGCCATATGTTCTTAAACCACCCAAGTAAGGAACTCTGTTGCTCAAGCACGACAACGCACACCTATAGAAAATGACAATGTTCCCTTCCTTCGGCCCTCTCCTTCCCTTATGCCTGTCTACACTTCCACTTTTCATCTGTAAGAAGCACTTACAAGCTTAACTGGAAGTTGCTTTGTTTCTAATATTTGATCCATTTTCTGATAAACTTTATGAATCAGAATGCTTCCAAGCCGCAAATAAGACAACCCAACTAAAAGTTGCTGAAAACATTGACATATCCTCTTCACAGAACACAAGATCTGAATGCCAAGTCATTTTTAGCTTGTCCCCTATGGTCTAAGATGGCATCACAGTCAAAAACATCATATGGAAGTGGAGAATATTCTTCTTCTGTGTGTTCCTTTCTACTAGAAAGGAAAAAAAAAAACAAAACAAAACCAAATACCAGACATCCTCTCAGGTTCTGTCTGTACTAGGCCCATGTCCTCACTACGAGTTGCTAAGAAAACAAGTAGCTGATATGTTCAGCTATTAGAGTGGGAGACCAGCTCTGGCAGGAAAAAAAGAAATAGGTGGGGATAATGCTGTAGAATTAGTAGACAACTCACACCTCTACTGGCTATGTCCAGCACTGCGTATATTCTGAGAGCCAGTATATGTAGAGTAAAATAAATACATACAATTAATGGATTTCTCTATGTGAAATCAAATTTCATTATTGTATATAACAGGTTTTCCATTGGTATAACCATTTTTACGCATCAAAAAAGATAAACATATTGTTGAGTTGTATTTGATGCATACTGAAGTCACAGAAGCCTAGACTTCATGGAAAATTCTTGTACAACACAAAAGAAACACCAGTTTAGATGAGTTTGATATTATATGAATGTTATTTCATGGATATTTTGTATCATTGAGCAATTCTGTTTGATGTTACTCTTGCAATTTACATAATTACTTCCCCCTGCTTTCAAATTAACTGAGTCAATTTGTTAATATTTTATATCTAGACATAGCTTTTTCTAAAGATCAATATTGAATCTAAAGATCAATATATCCTACAGGTAATATAATAAATGTCACATGTATCAATAGATTATTAGTGCAACTTTTATTGAATATGTTTTTATGTGTCAGGTACTATAAGCACTTTGTATTTCTTAACTCTTACAACAATGGTCTGGAACAGGAAATATTATTATCTCTACTTCACAGCTGAAGAAATAAGACACAGGGAGAGATTTTATATCTCACAAGTACACTGCAAGCAAATGAAGGAACTGGGACTTGAACTCATGCAGGCCTGGTTCTAGATTCCAAGCTTTTAACCACTACAAAATTCTATACCAATTTGAGAGTACTTTTCTGATTCCTGGTAAGTTTCCAGCAGGCATTTCTTATCCTAGGACCGGCCCAGATGTGCATTTTTCCTTTGGGTTTCAAGAGATATCCCTGTGAACTTACAGTCAATAGTTACTTGCTATCAAAAATGCTCCGATAAAGATGGTAAGAAAGACTGGACCAAAGTCTGCTTGTATCCTTTGCTGTGCCCTTTTTAAACCTTAGTGCAATAAATAGGTATTCATACTGAGTTGGGGGGTTCCTCCGGGAAGAATATATTTAACTCAGAACTAGAGAGAACAAATAACTCTTCCATTTCCAGAAACCAGCGTAGAGTCAATCAAGAGTGATGCCTTCTGGGAAACAATATAAATCAACTGAGATTTCTTTTTTCAAAACTTCACATTGTTTAGTTGCTGAGAACTGTGAGAGACCCATAGGGTTTGACAACAAAACACTGCCACTGCTGTTTAGAATACAAGCTTTGTGCAAGGGTCTAAATTGGACATGTCAGTCCTTTTTCAATGAGAGATCAGAATCTGGGTAAAGTTTCAAACCTTAGAGATCAGTCAGGTTTTGGCCCTGGCAACAAGTTTGTTTGATGTGCTTGAAAAAAGACCTGTAATTGTTTGCCTATACTTTTCTCAGAAAAAAAAAAAAAGACAAAGTTGATGGATGCCAGTTATCTCTGGGCTCCTAGAAGACAGATTCGGGGAACCCAGTGCATTCATGATTGTAACTATGGATTCATTATATTTAAATGCCTAATCCTGGGTATAGTATCGCTTTTAGATAAATGATAGAGGAGAAATGGGAACCTGGCTGTATTCAGATTGACAATGTAAAGCATAAATATGATTTCTCAATTTAATTGATAGCTGGTTGCACCTATAGCTATAGTAAAAAATTCCATCTGATACCTACAAAAACTTAGAGATTATATTTTGAATTAAGGCATTAAATGCCAAGCAGAGAAGTTCTAAAGAATTAATAAAGTAGCTATAAAAATGCCTCCCATAGAAGGCACTATGGCATCACAACTTAGAATACATTTGTGAACAGGATTCCTAATGAGAGAAAAAGTAGAGTCAATAGGAACAGTCCTAGAAACCTGCATCAGTAACCCAGAGGAAAACAGTGACTGGGAAATATGGCCAAACATGAACATAATAAATGCAGATGGCCACATTTACATTGGAGCCTGCCAGAACGTGGTTCCTGCCATTTTAGAAACTTCTTCACATTTTCTGTCTCCCATCTCAATTTGGAGGACATAAAGTTATTTGAGTCAAAAAAGAATACAACTGATTCTCCATTTCTTTCCAAGATTCAGTGCTCCATGAAGATGCCTCTTGAAAACAGAGTTCCCAGCAATTATCACCATCCATCATTGGAAATGTTTACTAATAGCATAACACAACAGCCAGGACTTAATAAACGTGTCCTCACTTGGTCGGATTAGCAGCAACAGTTACAAAGTCTCTTCAAACTGTAGCTTGACAAGCTACACAATCATCATTGAAAAATAAATTTCACCTAAGATTTTATTTCTTTTCCAGATGTGAGAGAGAAAGAGCTCTAAATTCCCCCATCATATCTTTCTCTCTCAGTCTTCGACTTGGCCAAGTCTATAGTTCTTCAGTCACATACACAGTCTTGAAAAGTACTTTGATGCATTTTGTAAATTATCCTGTAAATACTTTATTATTAATTTTCTTTTGTGGGGTGAATAAATTAACTCATCTCACAATGTCTGTGAATTACTCTAAGCTCTCAGAGAGCAGAGACTGGGTCTAACTTAGTAGCATTTTATAGCACACTGTCATGTATGGTCAGAAGATTACTAGCAAATTCTGGGTGACGTTTAGGATTTGTATCATGGTTTATAAAGCTTTTTTTTTTTTTTATTCTAATCTAGTGATTAAGCATTTTTCTCCTTCACAGTTTTTAATTTTTAAGCTCATTATAGACATGTTATGACATTATTGACCACCCAATGTAGAGTCTAGTGAAAACTGAGAATTTATTTTTCGTGTCTATTTTTCCTTAATTTTTAAGTGCATGTAAAATTTAAAGGAAAGGCAAGCCACATGGTTTCATTCATTTGTATTTAACTCATGAAATGTTCCTTTCCAGGGCTCTTTGAAGTTCAAGGAGATTTTTAATAGCCCATTTAAGCCTTTTTATCTCTGAACTAGGATTGCATTTTGCCAGGAATAAACAAAGACAAACGCCTAAAGGTTAGGGTTCAGCTAGAAATTTCAAACCCTCATATTTTCCTCCATGTATTTAAAAATTCAAAGCAAAACTTTTCTTCAGGACTAACTGGACAATGAGCAATTGGAGTGTCCTCTTTCCTAGATGCTATTCCCTTACATCTATAGGTGTGATTTTCTTTTTATCAACAGTATTTTATAGGTGATATTGCTTCACAATATACTACTGGAAATCTAAGAAAGCTGTTTTGTTTTGGATACTCCATTAACTGAAGAGAATATATAATTTTATTTAGTACATAGTTTAAAACTATTATTTCTACAGGGCACCAGGGTGGCTCTTGATTTTGGCTCAGGTCCTGATCTTACAGTTTCTTGAGTCCAAGCCTTGCAATGGGCAGTGCACTGACTGAGCTCAACCTGCATGGGATTCTCCCTCTCTCTCTGCCCCTCCCCAGTTTGTGCTTTCTCCGTCTCTCTCAAAATAAATAAATAAACATTAAAAAAATACTATTATTGTTATACTGTAAATGTGTTATTTCCATAAATAGGTGCTAAGGATAAAGAGAAAACAATCCACATCAGCAGGGAATAATCAGCATGGTCAATAAACAAAACAGTAAAGATCTAACAGAGGTAAAGCACCTTGTGCAGGACATGTTAAATTCAAAGATCCTTGACTAATTGCAAAGTATTAATCAAGATTTGCTGTAAGATATTCATTCAACTTTCCTTTGCTCTTGCTTAACCTATCACTTATATTTCCATCCTTATACCTCACCAAGTTATCATTTTTCTATCTATATTAGTCCAAAAAAGATTAATGGCAGCATGAAATTTTGCATGAGTGTGGCTCTTCATGAGGAGAAATAACACCACATGTTTATATGCATTGGTGGATAGGAGGAGTTATGGCCTCCATGTGTCAAAATGTCAGTGGTATGAATGGCTACCTCGGCCATACAGTATGAAGTCTTATTGGCAATAAAATGATCTAGTTAAGTTGCATTGTCTTATTGATGTACATGGTCATGACAAGTAATTAAATGATAAAAACTTACTCAAAGTAAGTGCATCTGATACAAAAAAGAAATGAGAAATGAATTGGAAAAATCGTTACTTTGTAAGTAATAGTAGGTTTGCAATATTCCATAATAACCACGCAATTATGTAATGGATGGAAAATATCAATCACCTGTATATACCATATCTAAAATTGAGTCAGCAATAAATTTTTATTCTTATCAATACAGCATCTCTGAGGCTTATAAGGAAATTTAGCATAATTAAACTGAGTATTGTTGAGAAATATAAGTATATATGGAAGAACTCTTATGTGACATTTTATAATCTGCTATTTTTTTTAATGATTTAGAGACACTATACAAACATTGAAATTATGTAACTTTTGGAATGATACTATAGCAGAACTGTCTCTAGTTTTTCTCCCTTATAAGAGTATCAAAAATGGTGTGTTCTCAAATATAAGACTGATTTTCCAACATGTAAAATACTTTCACAGATAAAATATAAATTATTATATAATTCCATATATATGTTCATTTCTACTATCAGATAAATGGTAAATTATAATGCAATGTATATTGGGCTCTGCTACTAAGAAAAAACACAGTTGAAAAATCCTTGAGCGTATAAGCTCTCTTTCCTTCCTGATTATAAAATATAATATCCATATTTTTATTCATTATTTTATCTTTATTTTCCTCTTCAATATTTTCAGTTTTTTATAGTTTACTTTGCAGGATATCTTTTTCTCTAGCATAACATACCAAGGCCTGGCTCTCCCAGAGAAAGCAGGTGTGCACATACTTTAGGAAGTACAGTCTTTTATAGGCTTAACCACATGACAAAAGTGGTTCTGTCAGGTGCAGAACAGTCATCTTTTTTTTTTTTCTTTCTTTCTTATTTTTTCATCTTTATGTTTTATTGTACTTGCATGAAGAGACTTGGAGTAAAGCAAACATGCTGTTGTCTGTGGACCTATATTTGAACTCTTCTGTTAAGAAAAGAAAATGTGGCCTCACTTTCTCAACTACTAACTCCCTAGCAATTTCATGACACAGAATAAATTTTGAACTCAGAGTCCCCAAAGTGGACTGATTCTCTGTTCTAAATGAAAAAATGTGATTCATCTCAAGATACATAGGTATATAAAAGTGATATCAAAATGATTTCTCATCTCAGTTTATGTGAGCCATTTACATCAGAGAGTGTACATTCCAAAGGCAGACAACCATGCAGAAATGTCAAATGTAGGTGGCTAAAAACCTGTCAGACAACTCTGAAACCTGTACTTCTCTCTAGAGCATCAAAGCTTCAGGAGTTGAAGAGTAAAGGAGGGGCATTAAAAAGGATTCAAGAAAATTGTTGGTATGTTATGAGCACCAACAATCTCTTCATCTCACTACAAGACTTGTGACAATGGCTTCAGTGAAACCACTTAGAGATTTTTGTATGTATTCAATAAAGTTAGGAATATACAGGTGGACTCGTGTCTGAGATCTGACTGAGAAATTTAAAGAGATGCAGAGTTATTAAATGCTACTGCATCAGCTGCAACATGCCTGATGCAGGTCCCGGATCACTTTGCCAAAGTGGGTTTAGTGTAGCATGGGGGAAAAATCCTGATAGAATTATGTTAAGATGTATCTGTTAAAATAGATTGGCACGGAAGTATAGACTGTGAGTATAGACAAATTCTGGGATGAGATACTCTGTACGGGGTGCAGAAAAATGGGGCAGGGAAGATGGGCTGGTGAAAAATGGCCTTTTAGTTTGTAAGGAGTGTTTTATAGGAATAATCCAGTATGAAAAAATGACTTAGGAGAGAGAGCACATATGTGATTGTAGGAACAAAGTCTTTGGTATGCTAAAAGAGATGGGATACAGTGCATAAGAAGAGTGAATGACTTTTGATAGATTCAGGGAGAATCCATCCTTTGTAGGAGGAAGGAAAATAGAACTTTAGGAACAAGTCCAAAATGCTGATGTCAGCTGTAAGACTTAAGATTATTTTGAACTTATCTCCAGCCTTATGTATTTCTTTGTTTTCTCTACAAAAATGCTGACTTCTTTTATTTGCTTCTACAGTCCCTCATTGTTTTGTCATCGCAAAGTCTGCACACACATTCCCACTACCTGGACATGTGTGCTCCACGTAGGCAATGACTGTGACTTCCTTCCTTCTTCCTTTCCCTCCTTTATTTATTTTTTTTAACCAGACCATTTATTGTGCAATTCATCAACTAATCATTGAAATCCTTAAGATGAACTGGATGCTGCAACAAGGTTCTCTTGCGTTTAGGTGTTGTTCCTTCATGAAATCCACGCCTGAATCTGCGGTATACAATTTTCAGGTGCCTCATTCGACCAGTCGAGTGGCATTTTGTCTTTTAGCCTTGGCACTCCGGTTGTATTTTCTCTTCCAGTTGGCAGTATAGTCACATTTGCCACAGGTGGACTTATGCAGGTGGTATGCCTTAGAGCCACGGCAGTGGCACAATGTGTGATTCTTACTTCTCTGCTTTCCAAGTGATGATGCCCCCTTCGCCAACTAGTTTCTATGGATGAGACCAAGTTATGCCTTTCTTATGACAATGCTGCATCCTATAGTGGTTGACATATATTCTATACTTAATGAATTCGCTGACTGATCAACCTCTTGCATGGTGAGTCTAAGGGAAATTCAACCCTTAGTTTATCTTTAATCAAGTCTCTAAATCTATAAAGCTCTTCGAAATACACATTTAATACAAGGAGAGCAATTACACTGGTGTTCATTAACACAAAATTTAAGGTGAGTGAGCAACCACTTAGGGGCAGAGAAAGGCAGGCACAAAACAGAGGATAAATAAACTCAATGAGAGAAGAGGTATCAATAAAGATCTGAGTCATTGGCTCATGTTTGGCACAAAACTGGCTTAATGGAAGGAATAAAGTCACCCTGCTCTCTAAGGAAAAAATACAAATTTCCCCACACTCTGTTTTCAATTGAGGCAAAATAACACTGGTCTTTTCTTTTTTGTTAACCTGATCATGCTTCAGACTTATGCTCAATTTAGAGAACTTGATTACTCTTAAATATGGTTTGGCAATAACATTTTCCATCTTGCTCCCATTAACTGAGTATCTGCTTTATATTATTTTCCAAATTTGTTTTTAGAAGTTGAATGCCAACCAATTTCCAATGTAAATATTAATTTTTTTGTTTTCCTTCTGTATTTCTGACATAGCTACCTTTTTCAAATTGTTCCTGAAGAATCATTAAGTGTTCAATCCATATTTTTTGAGTATGTTATTTTTTGAGAACTTACAACATAACAGGCATTTTTTTTTTTTTCTGGTGTAGACAAGGACACAGGGCATTTACTTCCTGCATAGTGACACAAATAGATATATAACTAATTATTATAAAATACAGTGGAGGGTGATCAGAACTACTGGAAGACTGTAAGTGGTGTACCTTTGGAGCACAGTTAAAAGAGTAATAAATTGTCTCCCACGAACTGAATAGGGCCATAGAGAACTTCTGGTGGGGCCTGTGCTCAACACGATATTCAAGTAGAAAGAAAGGCATGAGTACCAGCACCGAGGTACAAAACTGTGCTTGGATAAGTGACTTCTCTGGTGTGACAGGAACACAGTGCATATAAATGAGGAAGATTAAGAACATGAAGCAGGAAAAAGAAGCTAGAGTCAAAGTGCACGGGACACTGAATGGCTTTCTAAAATTTAAAATTTTACTCTGTATGTGATAGAGTATAATCCAAATTTGGATTTTGAAATAAGACTGATTTGCAAAAATGGGTTGAAAATTTGGGAGCGAAAGAGCCCAGTTAGATAGCCACGGTCAAGGAAAGAGAGATAGAAAGATCTGAACTTGGGACAATAGAAACACATTCGTTGCTGAGCTACTACTAGGCACCTGGCAATGAGGGAGATGCTTTTAAGAACTATAGAAGGTTTGAATTAAAACTTGCAACACTCTTCTGACTTAAGTACTTCTAATGAGAGAAATAATAAAAAGAACAATATTGACCTGCTCATTATGTAAGTGCTCTTCATTTAATTCGTTTAATCCTCCCAGCAATTCAAATAGAGGCCCAGAAAGGTTAAATAACTTGCAAAGTGACATGGTTTCTAAATGGCAGAACCAGGACGCAAACTCAAGAGCACAGTTCCAAGACTCTTTCTTTTAAATCTTTGCTGCCTGATAAAGATAAAGTCAATATACTAGGCCTAAGACTGTACGATATTATGGGTTGGCAGTGAACATGCTGGAATCACTGAGGATAATGTAGGATAGGGAGGGAGACAGAAATTGTAAATGAGATACAGAGTTCCTTTAAACTGATTTTTATTCTTGCTATTTTGTTATAAATTTGAAAAATAAAACTATTTAATAAGTTTTAGCTTTATAATTTATCTTTCTACTATCCAGCATAGTGTAATGGTTAGGAGTATGAACTCAAGAGACTTGAATGCCTAGGTTGAGTTCTGTCTCTGTCAGTTACCAGCTGTGTGACCTTCAGGAAATTATTAACTGCTCTGTGCCTGTTTCATGTCTGTAAAATAGGGATATAAAAGATTGTCCATCTCAGTGTGCAAAAGATTCAATGAGTTAATATTAATAAAGCACTTAGAACAGTGCTTTGATTACACTATAATTAGCACTACAAGTGTTTTTCTAAATAAAATTAAAATACCAACTAAAATCTCAATTATAGCATTCACTACCATTAAATAAAATTTTCATTTAGTGCAAGAGAATAAAAATTCTCTATATGTATTGACTTCATTAATATATAATCTCAGGGGATGGGGGTTATATCTTAGTTAAAAAAACAAACAAACAAAAAAAAACAAAAAAGGAAAATCCAAACAGATAATTTCTGTTTTTTTGATTCTGTACTGACTTTTTCTCTTCCTGGGAGGACCTAGGAATATCTTACTGGTGCCTAAGAAGTTTAACAAGAGTAAACCTTGTATATAAATACCTAATATGCTAAACATTAACAGGGATCTGATGAATGTCTGCAAATATCCTTCAGAGAATAAGCCTGAATTACTCATTGCTACTGGATTGAACTTTGACATTTTATGATACATAAGTAAGCACATTATTTTTTCTTCAACTATTAACTGCACAGAGACATATTTTGCTTTGCTAAAAATGAAAAACTGAATAATTTTCATCTTATGAAATTCTTAAGCATATCCCAATCTCAGCATGTTTGGGGAAATAACCATATACATAAAATAACCTGACAGAATTTGAGTGGAATTTTTGTTCCAGAATGTTTATCCTTAGACTTTGATTCAAACCCATAGGCATCATAATCTCTAAGGTTTTTAGAGTGAAACAATCAGGTTTTGTGGTGAATTCTTGCCTATTTAAGCGGTATATTTTTAGAATCTATTGTCAAAATTAGGACAAATGCAGTAGATCAAGGGTGAAACAATCGTTGTGTGGAGAATGATGGTGTAAGTCAAGAAAGCAAAGTCCTCATTCTTTTCAAATTACTTGGAATGGTCCTAGATATTATAGATTTATTTTTTTTCCCTCCTCGATGCATTTCCCTTGCAAAAAGAAGCTGGCTTTGAATTGGTAAATAATTCAGAAAAGAAAACCTTGGATGAGTTCAATGAAGTGCTAATGTAGCTTACCTGTGGCCCTGAAAGGATGAAAAAAGGGGTATTAAAAAATCAGCTGAGGGGTGCCTGGGTGGCGCAGTCGGTTGAGCGTCCGACTTCAGCCAGGTCACGATCTCACGGTCCGTGAGTTCGAGCCCCGCGTCAGGCTCTGGGCTGATGGCTTGGAGCCTGGAGCCTGTTTCTGATTCTGTGTCTCCCTCTCTCTCTGCCCCTCCCCCGTTCATGCTCTGTCTCTCTCTGTCCCAAAAATAAATTAAAAAAAAAAAATCATCTGAGACCATTGACAAGGTGCCTATGCTTATGCTACGAAGAACTGCTTATCTACCCAGTTGATTATTTTCTCCCACAAGTTTCCAGTATCATGAGTCCATCCAGCACTTTCCAATTTTCTCTCCTAGCATAAAAAATAATCTACTTGAGCTCACCTACAGGTTAATAAATATTCCTACCAGTTTTCTTCAGTAAACAGACAGGCAGAAATCTGATGATAGTTTTCAACATCCAAAAGATGACATAGCACTCTCACGTGCAATCACCTTTTAAACTGAGTCTCAGTGTGTGTCATTGCATCATCCACCATTTGACTGAAATGTATATATTTGCAGTGAAGTCACTAATTTTTTCTAAACAAAGTTTTGCTAGAAATATTCATTTTTGAAACACATTTGTTTAAAATATTCTACTGTAAGAAATGCAGCGTCTTCCAAGGGATAGATTCTGAACTTGTCCTGCCCAGTCTAGTTTTAAAAGTTGCAGCCTGGGGCGCCTGGGTGGCTCAGTCGGTTAAGCGGCTGACTTCAGCTCAGGTCATGATCTCACGGTCCGTGAGTTTGAGCCCCGCGTCAGGCTCTGGGTTGACAGCTCAGAGCCTGGAGCCTGCTTCAGATTCTGTGTCTCCCTCTCTCTGCCCCTCCCCTGTTCATGCTCTGTCTCTCTCTGTCTCAAAAATAAATAAAACGTTAATAAAAAAAAATTAAAAAAAAAGTTGCAGCCTTTGGTTAAGCTGATACTGGTGTATGCTGATTTTTATTCTTTAAACAATACAGACTATTGGTCATTTTGAGTTAAAAATTAAAAGATTTTATTTTCACTGATAGGGAATGCTTGAGGGCTATAATTAACATATAGGTAGACATGAGAGGAGAAAATATTAAATACAAAGAATTATAATCTCCAATCTTTAGCCTTCAAAGTTGGATGGATCCCAAAGAAGATCCCTGACTAGTAAGGTAGATCACTGAATGGATATTTTGCTGCAAACAGCAAAAGCGTAAAGAGTCAAATTATCCCATGTGAAAAAGAAATAGGGAAACTAGGGATGTAGATAGAAACTCCAGAGGATGTTCTTAGCCAAGAAGGGCTAAGTCTGCAACCAGAATAAGAGGATACAAAAGATGTAGCAAGGGCTTTTAAAGAATCAGATGTTGGGCAAAAAGAGAGTTTTAAAAGGGTTTTTAAATTTGTTTTTTTTTTTCTATATGTCCTCTAACCCTCTCCTCCATTCTCTTGCATATTCAGAAAAATCTTGACTCCCTGTAATAATGTTATTTTAAAATTTTATTTTACTTGTTATAAGGGTGTAAATGTTTTTTCTCCTCTTATTGACTAAGTTATTATTTATAGACAATAAAACTAATTTTAAGTGTTGGGGAAATGGTGGTGAATAAATGCTTTACACTTCTTTGCTTCCACCTGGGATGAGTTCAAGGAGCCACACTGGCTCTGGAGCTCCCCATGGATCAACCCAAGCACTGTGACTGAATTGCAGTTCAACTTTTTTTCGTTGCCCAATCCCACTTCCTTCATAGCCATGCAGGTGTGGCTCAGTGTGTGCTCTCAATAAACTTCCCGTACAGAAATCTCTACTGCATTTTGTGTCCAGGAATCCTGGCCTGAGGAGTTGGCATTAGCAAAGGTTCTAGGGAGCCAACTCTAAAGTGAGAATTGGAGGCTTGCCTCACCTTCCAGCCAGATAATAATGAAGATCCCATCTCTGATGGTGAACAGAACACCGGTAGCCCTTGATATTCTCTAGGAAGGCGAGTGTGAAACCCTCTGGCGGTAAACGGGCATGGATGCCTGCAGGAGGAATGTAATGGATATCCCAAGCATTTGGAAGATGCAGCAGAAAGTAGTATTTTTAAGAATGATGGAATTAGATGGTTGTTGTTAGGAGCTATCGGATGCACTAGGGGAAGAAATGAAAGGCTGAAGGTGAATAATCACCAACTTAAGATGAAAGATGGAAGTCAGAGAGTTGTTTCTTTGGCTGCCTATAAAGAGATCCCCATCACCTACAACTAAAGGGCAGAAAAAAAAGGAAGATCAGGCCCAGAACTTAATCATAAGGCCAGAAACCTCTAGAGAGGTTTGCCTTCTCAACTCTGGCAAGCTTGCTCCACCATGATTAGGCACTGGTAGGTAAATAATGGAGTCTTGAGATCTAAGATGGGGACATCTTAGTTTATGACTTTGAAATCTCTAAAACTTCAGACCTCCCTGAGCCCTCTGAACCTACAGGAAGCATCTCAGTCTCTTGCTTAAATGTTAGTATGCCCTCTTGACCCTTGCTTGTAGGACATGCAGAGGTCTCTGCCTTGAAAGACATGATGCTCTGCCCTAAAGAATGCACCATTATTTCCCTACCTGGCCACTGGACCCACAGTTTGAGTCAAATATCAGCATAACCCAGTTGAGGCAATGTTGGGCTTGCTAAAGAAGGAAAAGGAACACACTCCAAAGAAGCTTTGGCATCTAGGCAACATATACCAGAGAAAGAGGAGAGAACATTTTGGGTGGGGGATTAAGGAGACAGGCATAAAGTCGGATAACAAAGAGTTCTCCCATAATAGGAGACTGAATATTTTGGCAGAGACCTCATGACACAGTGTTAATAAGCTACCAGGATGGTCTTGGATGTCGGGAGAAAGTGATCACCTAAGCTACATGCTGGAGGAAGAGGTAAGTCTTAGTTTTCTCAGGCTACGCAGACTGCTGGAACAAAAGAAATTTATTTCTCACAGTTCTGGAAGCTGGAAAGTCTAAAATTAAGGTGCATACAGATTCATTTCTTGGTGAGGACCCTCTTCCTGGCTTGTGGACAGCTATCTTCTTGCCTTACCCTCACGTGGCCCCAACTCCTAATAACATCATATTGAGAGTTACAGGCATCAACATATGAATTTGGGGCGGGGCATGCATTCAATTCATAACAGTAACCAAATGCTCAAATGGGGTGGAGGGAATGCTGTAACTTCTATTACTAGGAAAGGCTGAAAAACCCACACACCAACTATGTTCAGTGGGAGTGCCCAAAGGACACTCCATTTATCAAAGCAAAAAGGAACATGTTAGTGAGAGTTAGCAGGTGTCACTGAGAAGCTCTGTGGCGTTTGTCCACCATTGGCTAGGATCATTGTAGAAAACGCTGATTCGGAACAGAGGTCCCTGAAAGGAATAAGGATCGTGAGGTAATAGAGTCCAGCTGGTAGACCTTAACCACCAGAATTCAGGTGGGAACAATTACCATAATGCATAGCAAGGTCTGAGGAGCAGCCTGTGATCCTGACCCATAGAGAACTATTGAAAAAATAGAACACAATGTTCTGAGACACACAAAAAAAGTGTAGAAGCCAATAGGAATGTTGCTTAATATATACAACAAAAAAAGTTTGAAGATGGACAATGAAGAGGTTAACCACAGCCTCCCCAGTAAAATGTCACATTCTCAGATCCAGTTTCCAGACATGATCAAACTCTATGACTGAAATCCACTGACCGAAGAAGAGGCATCAAGTCCCCATGAGGAAGGATTCTACAACATGAACAGAGGTGTAGATGTTAGTGATACCCCCAGTGCTTTTCTAAAGAAACTCACGACTGTCTGCCTGTCAACTATGTGTTAGGAGAGAAGAATAGGGATTTTAGCTCTAGAATAAAGGGACTGAATCACATACCAATAATCCAGGTCTCCAAATGTCATCATGGTGCCTCTGTTAAACAGGAGTAATTGGACTTGGTAATAAATTAAGTCCTGGCCAAGGTCTAGCTCACATTGTGCCTACTAGGTCCACAGACTCACTAAGTATTTTTTCCCCTTGTCCTCCACCCCCACCATCTCCCTGAGGCTCTGGACAAATAGAGTTAAGGGTGGTCTTTTGAAAGGGCAACTACAGGTCAGCTTAGACAAGATACCCTGTGCCATTCTCCATGAGGACACGGTACATACCCCACACCAGTGAAAACTATTCTGTTCCCAAATGGTAGGATGCATGGGTACTGGAACCAAAGGATAGTGGCACTGTCACTCCCAGTGAGACAGTTGGGGAATATGTGCTTCTCATTCCCTAAAATTTCATCTCTGTGGGCCTAGGCCAATTGGAGATGATTTTGCCTTTCCTCCTGGGAGGAATGAGGGGCAGTTGACAATGTCTACAGACATTTTTAGTTGTCACAACTGGAAGACACTACTGGTAAGTAGTGATTAGAGGCCAGGGATGCTGCTAAACCTCCTGCAATGTACCAAAAGTTTCTTAAAACAAAGAATTATCTGGCTCAAAATGTCAGTGGAGGCAAGGTTGAGGAACTCTGATCTGTACATCCTGGTTCCCAAAGAAGAAATTGCTCCCACCAAGGGAGAGAGTTAGAGTTCCACTGAACCTCAAGCTATGGTTGCCACACAATCACGTCAGGATCCCATGCCCAAAGTACAACATACAAAGGAAAAAATGTCGTCTGGTGTAACTGACCCTGATCAGCTGGAAAAGTCTACTGTTCTGTCTCAGGACAAAGAGGTCTATGTTTGGTCTAGGTTTATCTTTGATCTCTTGGTGGTATCTTTGGTACTACCCTGACCAATTTTGATGACAAATGAAAAAATGCAGTAGCCATGGCCTGATAAGGACGTGGTGACCAGGGCCTTAGGTCTGGATCACTTCACCAGGTATGCCACACAGAACAGCAGAGGTGCCGTCCATAGGCATGGGGAATCTAAAGGAAGGAGATGATGAGTTTCTAAATCAGCTGGAGCAGCAGGGAATTGAATCTCTTCCACTAACCTTCAACTTTTAAGCTTCCCCAGAAGATGAGACAAACCAGAATTCTGAGAAAGTTGTTTCCAGACAGCTTGAAATTACCAGAAGTAGTAAATGGATCTGAGAGGAGAGTAGTGACCCTTTGATGTGCTATCCATAAAGATACCATAAAGGTATCTAATCTCCCAACTGATAGCACATGGGCTACCGAGGTCTCAATGCTGCATCCACCCCAGAACTGTCTTTTCACATTAATGTAGGGATGGGTATACGACACCTGGAATGCTTACCTCCTTAGCAGACTGCTTTCAGGGTAAACTATGGTGCAGCTGAGGTCGTTTTCAGCTGCTTTGCAATTCAACTTCTCTGCTTGATCCCGCTTTCCTTACATCTTAGAAGTGGTATTCCAAAGGGCATTCCTTAGTAAACCTCTGCTGAAAATTTCCAACTCAGTCCATCTGTATGTACACAATCTAAAATCTAAGTCAGAACTAATGACATGATTCTGCAAATTAGGATGAGGAAACATTGCCCTGAAAACGTACATGAAGGAGGTACATCTAGAAATAATGTACTAGATGAAATGAAAGAGTTTTAAAATCATTTTCATTGTCAGTAAAAGAAAACAGAGACTCAACATCACATGTCACAATACACTGGACAAAGGATGACTGAAATAAAAAAACGAAAATAGCAAGAGCAAAATCAGCACTACCATTCCCAGTATAAATTCAAATGCTTCATACTTACTTGGTGATAGCAATAAAGTCAAAAGCGTTGGAAGAAAACAAAGGTAAAAGAAGAGATAAAAGTTGTATGAGACAAGGTTAAAGATTCATGGACAAAATATGGACGCTGAACTCGAAAAAAGAGAAACCATAAGTTAAAAAATATATATTTCTGAAAAACTGGGATTAGAGGTTAACAAAAGAAGTTCAAAAGAGAAGAGAAAATGTGACCCCAGAGATGAAAAGCATGTCACAGGAGGTCCAAGTAAATTAACTTAGAAAACCTTAGAGAATAAAGGAGGACCTAGTTCAAGGTGAAGCTGAATAAGCACATGAAAGCTGCAATCTATGTGGTCGTAGGAGTTCAGTTAACTTTTTTGAAGTTTGAGAACAATGGAAGC
This sequence comes from Panthera uncia, assembly GCF_023721935.1. Classification (NCBI taxonomy): domain Eukaryota; kingdom Metazoa; phylum Chordata; class Mammalia; order Carnivora; family Felidae; genus Panthera; species Panthera uncia. Next base: position 84,365,859 of record NC_064816.1, read on the forward strand.
TACCAGAGTTTATGAGGAAGGGACAGATATGAGCAGATTTTCCTTTAGGAAGATCTGTCTGGCTTTACAGTTACAGTGTGATCTGACTTTTTTTTTTAATACATTTTATTGAGGAAAATTTTAAACATGTACAAAAATAGGTCCAATAGAATAATGAGACCTCACATATCCTTCATTCAGCTTCATTAGTTATCAAAGCATGGCCAATCTTGTCTCCCTTGTACTTTCACTGCTCAAACTCCCATATTATTTTTAGATAAGTTCCACTCAATGTTTGCAAAGATGAAGTAAAAGATACATTTCTATAGGTTCTTGTTAAAATGAAATTCATAACATTTCTTTAATTGTTTCACTACGCAATGATAGCCTTAAAAGAATTATGTTTAAATATTTCATCTGTTAGGGGCGCCTGGGTGGCTCAGTTGGTGAAGTTTCCGACTTCGGGTCAGGTCATGATCTTGCAGTTCATGAGTTCCATCCCCGAGTCCAGCTTGATACGGACAGCTCAGAGCCTGGAGCCTGCTTAGGATTTTGGGACTCCCTCTCCATGTCCCTCCCCCGCACGCGCTCTCTCTCCCTCTCTCAAAACTAAATCAACATTAAATAAAATTGAAATATTTATCTGTTAGAATATATTTTAAGGAAATATAAAATGTGAAAATGATGCATAAAGGTGTTCCTATGGTATGGATATTCTAGGATACTTGAAAAATATCATCACTTAAAATGTCAACATTAGGGATACCATTAAGCAAACTGGAGGCCCGCCATATGATAGACTATTAAAAGTTTCCCTTTACATTAAGCAACATTGGGCATGGTGGGATCAGCTGCCCTGGGAACACTGCCTCAGACCGGAGCCTGCTCTCAAACACTCTGAGAACAAAGCAATGCTTAGGGAGTGATAACGTGGTTTTCAGTCTTCAGGCCTCACAGCTGCCATGCATCAGAAACCTTGCCCTGAGGGGACAGGTGAGAGAAAGGTGTTTCCTAATGGAGCACTGAAATTCCAAGCAGGCTTCTACTTTAAAAACCTAATCTTGAGGAGTGCTGAATTTGATGAACTTCCTCCAAGATTTAAGAGTCACGAGATGAATTAATTTGAAATCAGACTCTGACTTACCCTGTTGAGTTCTTCATATTGTGTCTCCGAGTTTGTGGTTTTTATAACTTTGCTTTTCATTGGAATTCACAGAGAAATTAAAAAATAATCATATTTCTGTGGCGATTCCAATTTCGTCCAGTTTAGCAAGTGAGGTACAGAGCCTAAGAATCTCCATTTTTTAAAGCCGTTTCCCTAGTTCTTTTGTATTCAAGGAGTGGTCCTTGGACAAACAGCCTGTTATCACTGGGCACCTTTGGTAACTGAAAATCTCAGGTCCCACCCTGAACTTTCTGAATGAGAATCTGCATTTTGGTAAAATCCCCAGGTATTTTGTACACACATTAAAACTGACAGGTGCTGATCTATGGAGTCCACTAGATACCCAAGTTTGTTCACCAGATGATGGAAGTTCAGGGAATGATGGGGAATAAGACAACCCTTTCTGTTATGATTTGGTTACATGTGCCTCCAACGTATTTGGTCTGTTAACCGATACATAATTAACCCATTTGGTCTGATAACCCATGCATAATTAAATTTTGGGAACTGTTTATCAATAAAAAAGAAGTCTTAGCCCTAGAATGAACCCATGTCTTAACCACAGAAGCAGCAACTATTGTGTATAGTTCTTCTCTATAGGATATTTATCACCATGTATAGTATGGAACGCATCAAGATTTCCACAGAACCACTCAAGTGAACTGAAGTGGAGAAGCTCAGTCATAGAACTGACAAAACCTACCAGGACATAACTCAAAGCAACATGTCTTAGCTTTCCTGTATCTGGCAGTAGTAGCAGCAACAAAATAAAACTAGTCACAGGCTCTTTATTCCACGCAAATGTAAAAAAGATCAAGAAGCCAAGAGCAACAGACTTTGAATTTTCAGCAATAAACCCTTGTATGGTCTATTCATGTTTATACACTGTTAAAAGGACTATTTGTCATGCATCCCAAAAACAATAGCAATACAATAAGCCCCATTGTTTATTACCAAAAAAACCCCACAAAGAACAAAAAACACACAATAAAAACCAAGAAGCGATACAGAGAGTGTGATGGAATCAACTTTTTGACATTAAAAGAGGAACAAAGTATTCTAAGAGGCACAAAATACTGTAACTGCATGATGAAATCCTGGCATCTTTTAAAAGAATAGTGAGCACACTCAGTCTAGATCTGATAGTAATATCATAGCATTTGACAAATCACAGCTGGGACCCTACTAGAAGGATGACGAGAGAGGCTGAGAATCAAACTGCTTAAAGGTTTTGGTGGTACCATGAAAGGATTTGAAGATGCATGTCAGTTGATCTGGAAGTAAATCTTAATCTTTTCATATATGAGGCCATGTTTTTATGTCCACATCTCTTAATTACTGATGTCACATAATTTATTCATGCAGAGGTGATTTAATGTTGGTTTGGTGTCTACCCCACACTAAGGAATATATATTCCCTAAAGGCAGAGGCCATCAGTGGTCCATTCCCTTGCTGTTTTATGAGACCAAATTCACTTTAAGCTCATGAATAAGATGCTTTCCTCTGTGTGGCTGGGTTTATAGCAGTTACTGAGAGAGACCGGAGAGACTAGAAGAAGGACAGATAGTGGTACAGCAGGGCTGGTCAGGGGATGGTGAGTGCCATCCCCAGTGTGTATCACCTATTTTCACACATCTATTAATCATGAGCAAGAAGAGGCTTTCGATAAGTCAGTACTGCAGGAAACATGTTTGCTTGATGACAAATGGAACATCAACATCTAATAGTAGAATGAGAGTTATAATACCAAAAGAGTTTCATGTTATTTAAAGACAAAGTCTGGGGCACCTGGGTGTCTGATTCTTGGTTTCAGCTCAGGTCATGATCTCTTGGTTTGTGAGTTTAAGCCCCGTGACAGGCTCCACGCTGACAGCGCAGAGCCTGCTTGGGATTCTCTCACTCTTCCTCTCTCTCTCTCTGCCCCTCCTCTACTCACACTCTCTCTTTCAAGAGAAATAAACTGTAGGGGTGCCTGGGTGGCTTAGTCGGTTAAGCGTCCGACTTCAGCTCAGGTCATGATCTCACAGTCCGTGAGTTCAAGCCCCGCATGGTTTCTGTGCTGACAGCTCAGAGCCTGGAGCCTCCTTCGGATTCTGTGTCTCCCTCTCTCTCTCTGCCCCTCCCCTGCTCATGCTCTGTCTCTCTCTATCTCAAAAATAAATAAAAACATTAAAAAAATTTAAAAAAAGGAAATAGACTGTAAAAAAAGATAAAGTTTAACTTGTGACAAGTTTGCTGTTTGTTTTTAATAGGAAAATAAATTAGAGCAGTACATACGATCATGGATTTAATGCAGTTTTCAGTCAGAAACTAATGCTGGATTTATTATTATTAGTTATTATTATTATTACAGTATTAATAGCTTCAGGTAGATTACTGTCTGCAGTGCTATCAGACATGATATGTTATGATACCAAATTGCCACAGCTTATAGAAGAGCTTGGATGTATTTAGTAAAACAAAGTCCCCCAAATACATTTCTTGTCAGCTAATCCTGCTTCACATAATAACTGCACCATATAAAGAGAAATACACACACACAGGGACATGCATGCATACAAATATGCATGCATACATATGTTCTGGAGTATATATTTGCCCAAGAAAATACCCAGGAGGACAAAAGTCAAACATGAAGCTACCACAGTGGTTTTCCAATCTGGATGCACAACGTAATCACCCAGGCAGCTTTAAAAATTACTGATGCCTGGCCCGACTGCCATCCTAGAGAGCTGATTTCATTGGTCTAGACTACAATCTAGGCTTTGGGATTTTTTTTCAAAGCTTCCCAGGAATTGAAAAATACACCTAAAACTTAGCAGCTATGGAGCTAATATGGTCACAAAGTGTTTTGATTTTTCTTCCTTTGAGCAAATACAGCTGTCAGCCTTCTGTTTCTCAGAAATTATATCCCTTTTTTCATGAAAGCTTTTTCCCCTTTAGGATTGATTTGAGTGGATAAGGGGGGATGAAAATCACCATATAATGCAGGTGCATGAGTGATAGTGACTCTGTCCAGGTCATCACTGCACCCACAGTATCTCCAGATGCCTATACATATTAGCCACTTAATAAATATTTAATGAATGAATCAATGTTGCTGTTACAGTTACTTTGGCTAAAATCTCGTCTCCAAAGATTCTCTATTTTTCACTGATTCTCCGCTCTCTATTCTTACTGTGTCTCTTGCTATGTGTCCCAGGCTCTGTCACTGTAACTGGAACAGAGATTTTTTTTTTTTTAATTTTTTTTTTTTTAACGTTTATTTATTTTTGAGACAGAGAGAGACAGAGCATGAATGGGGGAGGGTCAGAGAGAGGGAGACACAGAATCTGAAACAGGCTCCGGGCTCTGAGCTGTCAGCACAGGGACCCGATGCGGGGCTCGAACTCACGGACCGCGAGATCGTGACCTGAGCCGAAGTCAGCGCTCAACCGACTGAGCCACCCAGGCGCCCCTGGAACAGAGATTTTTGATGTGAGTATCTTCCTGCAAATTTTCTCCCACATCACTGGGATAAGGTCCTAATGCAGAGGACTGGGCCTTGTTCCATGGCTCCCTGTGTGAGAATGAAACAAATGGTCCAAAGGAGTCAATTTAAGTCCTCTAGTTTTGTATTCATATTTATTTGGTAGTGGAAATTGCATTTGGCAGTAATGTCTCTTCAACAGGGAGAGTGCCTGGTTTTCAGGTTTTAAATCTCTTTGAGAGACTGAAGAAGGTTGCCTGTGAAAATGTCACTGCATTATGCCATGTGAATGATTCAGACAGAGCTACCAAATTGCTAAGAGCCTAAGCAGTCGCTACTAACCACCGTCTTGGCTATGAGGTCGCCAAACCCTTCTGAATTCCACAATACTCAAATCTAGAGTCACCAGAATTTAAAAACAGACAATAACAATTAACAAACTGTCTTTGTATGTTGAGGCTAATCATTAAGATTCAAAGTCCTAGTATATGATTTAATTACATATATGACTTTTTGAAAAAGAGCCCATATCCTTAATGTTTTAAACACCTAACGACGTAAAATCATGTTTTATCATTGCAGTAATTCTGATAGTCTATTTTAACCATTATGTGCATTGCATAAGTCAGATCATAATCTCAAATGGCTCCAACCTTTCATTGGTGTATCATAATCAGAATATAACTTACAATGCTTTATGTGTCTTGCAAGATCCTATAATCAGACACCTGACCACCTCGGCCACACTACTCCTTGCTCAGATACTGTTAACTCTATCGGGTCACCTACTATTCCCTCATTGTGCCAACCAAGATCTGTTCTTAAGGTTTTTGTACTTGTTGCTTACACTCCTAGAAGTCTGTTCTCTTGAATAGCCAAATTGTTCACTTCATTTAAGTCTCTTCTCAAATGTAACCTCATCATAGAGTCCTTCTCTACCCATGTGTGTAAATTAGTACCCATATCTGTTACTCTCTACCCCTACTTAACCTTTTCTTTGCTTATTTATAAACAACTTGATATCTGACATATTCACTATCAACTCTCACTCCAACACATATGCACGCACACTCACAAAAATGTCAATTCTAATTTTTTTTTCACTGTGGAATCCTGTGTACTTATAAAATTACTTATTGCATGTACTCAATAAATATTGGTTAAATGCATACGCAAAATGACAGATCACTAGAGATGATTTTTTAAGATGTGAAGTTGAGGAGCTGTTGGTATCCATGTTTCTTGACATTCCAAATTCATTAGTTTTACAGTTTAAGAACTTGACAATTAGATCAATGAATATACAGCAGGCAAACTGAATGTCAAGTTGGTTTCCAGATAGTTTTTTATCCAGGTGATAAATCATTTTTGATGTAAATGCAATGAACTTATTTGGAAAAATCTACATACAGATGCATAAATAAATGACTTTCATCTCTAGTGTTTGTAGTATCTGATTTATAAATTATGGTTTAAGGTCATAAAATATGGGAATTTTCAATTGCATTCAGTATTTTACTTGCATTATCAGAATGTGTCACAAGTTAAAATACAGAGTGAGATATTTACTTCAGAAAAATCATGTTATGTCCTGAGGAAATTCATGCTGTAAAATTTTAGCAAGAGTTAATGAATGGTGATCATTTCATAACATATATAAAGATTGAATCACTACGGTGTATATCCAAAACTAAAACAATATTCTATGTCAACTATCATTCAATACTAAAAATAAAAAGTAAATGAATGAAAGACTTGAAGAATTGGGGGATAGAAAGAGATTTCAGATAAATGCCTTTCAGGTAGATTAAAATCTGTTTGTGGATGTAATACATGCATAGACACAAGATATTACAATTCAAGGTAGAAAGTGACAAGTCAATGGTAGAGAAAGCAAGTTAAACTCTGAGCAGAGAAGACATTCTGCAGTCATAAAAAACTTTATGGAGGAGTTAGGGTAGTGTCTACACTAGCAATGAAATATCAACACCTTTCTAAATTACCCAAAATGAATGCCGAGAAATTAACAGCATGATAACTGCCCAAAGCTAAAACAGTTAGAAAAAAAAGAATGAATAATATGAATAAAACTTTCTAACCCAGCCAGGATCATATGTAAAACTCCAGGTGATTAATTGACTACCACAAAAGACAATAATTCCTATTTACTCTAAACATAAAAAGTTACTGCTCACACAGCTTCTTCCCTTTTGAAGGGGAACACATTCCTTTAATGTTTTAAATGCCTGCTGAGTTGACTATAACTCACAGGTATCAACCATTTCTAATGAACCCGGAAAAGTGATGACATATCAGAATAATGTGAACAAACTGCCCTTTTAATGCTTACAATAGTGAATGGCCCTGAGTAAATTTGCATTCCGGATCAAGCTGAAAAGAAAACTATTTAAAAATTGCTTGGGTCAGCGACAGGACTAGAACTTCAGATTCCATCCTTGTTATTCAAAGAATCTGAAAGTCTGTTAGTCTCAGGCTGTGTTATGTTGCTATCGTTTTATTAAAACCCCTAATGGTTATATTAATAGGACAGTTTTCTTTAGGCAATGATTTAATATCTATATACACACCCCAATCTATCTGATGCACTATTTCTACATGATATTGTTGTTTTCACCTAATTTAGAAGTATTTCTTTCCTTGTGCCCACTCCAACCCTTCAGCTCCAATCACTGCCTCACACATGCACCTGTACATCACAGCAACAGATGAGCAAATAAAAGTGTTTTATTTTCTTTATAAAGGGAATTAGCATAAGGTTAAGTCTCAGGTACTCATTACCAGAGGGACAATTATATTAGACACTCAACGTAATGCTTCTCATGGAAATGGGAAAAAACATGAAATTGTTAGAAGTGGTCTATGCGTACTTCCCTTCAAGCTGCAAAAAGGATTTGTCTACAATAAACTCCAAATCAATGATTTTTACCTTAAAGCCATGTAACCGTATTCTCTTGTCTTCCGCTTACTGTCTCACACAAAACTTTGTAACAATCCTGATATTCCAAGCCACAGAAAATTAGAGACAATAAACAAGAACAATCAAGAGAAGGTAAAAGTCTACCAAAGAAACAGATTAAATCAAATGGAAAAATTCTCAATTAAAAGAGAAAGGGGGGTTCTGGTTCAAGATTGGTGAAGTAGGAAGATCTTGAACTCACCTCTTCCACAGACATGCTGAGTCTACAGCTATGTATGAAACAGCGGAAAAAAAACAAAAACAAACAAAAAACAAAGCAAAAACATAAAACAAAAAACAAAAAACAAACAAAAAAAAACAAGTAAAGGCCAGCTGAGCATAGACTACAAATTGAGCAAAGAAGAAAAAAATAACAACAAACACATCCACTGAGTAGGAAAGGCTGGGATATAATCTTGCCATAAATCCAGCCTCTGGTGACCCACACTCAGGAGGGATCTCAGAACTCAAAGCTTCTCCTCGAGTGAAGTGTTTGAACCCCACAACGGGAGCCCACAATTTTAAGACCGGCGCGTGACACATGACCTCCCAAAACACCTAGCTTTGAAAACCAACTTCAAGAGTCCCCCAAGGTTGTGAGGAGCTGAGAAACATCTCTCAAAAAGCTCACACCTGTGGACTTACCTGGACCGGGTCCAGCGCAGAGGCAGCTGATTGTGAGTGAAGGAGGCTCTTTTGCTTATATTATATTGTTGGCCTGATGGCCATAATTTAACACTCACATCCAGGAACCCGCACAGCCGGGCGGGGATGTAGCCTGGTAAGCCACAGTCTCCTAGAAGGGAGCGCTTACCTGCTCTGGTGCCGCCTGGGGGGATACCTCTTGATGGTCTCGCTCTGAAGGCCTGGGGAGCTTGTGTCTGGGGTCCCATTGCACTGGAACAATTGGAGAAAAAGTTCTGATAGGCTACAACCCCCTGGGGCATTGCACCACAGCTGATTGAAATACTCCCCAGTCTTTCCGTGAAAGAGGCCTATTTGCTTATCCAGAGGCCTCGGCCTGAGGGCCAGGCTTCTGGCTCAGTATCCATCTAGAAGCTGCTTTAAGGGAACAGAGGCTGGTGGATGACATCTTTGTTTTCTCCCTCTGCCTAGCTCCAGGTTGCCCGTGGCTCCTAAAGACGAGTTTAAACCTTGCCTGGTGCCCCAAGTTTTGTGGCTGCTGCTAGGGACACTTCTACTGTGGCTTGGCTGTAGGGGTAACATTTCAAGTGCAAACTTGGCAATGGTTGCCAGGGCACAGCAGATGGAGCCCTTGATCAATTATTCTCCCAGCTGTTGGAGGTCTGGGAAGTACATTCTCATGGCGGCCACATGGGTGCACTTCAGACCACAATGGTGATCTGATACCAGTGAAGAAAGAGGGGGAAGGGGAAAGGATCAGGTGGTAACAGCCTCAAACTACCGTGCAACTCTGAGAAACTCCCACTAACCTGATTGAGACATTCTGAGGAAAGATTACCTGATGGAGGAACGAAATGACCCCACGAGGCACAAATGACACAGTTCTTGTCCTCCCACTGTTCTTAGTCTTTGGAAGTAGCCCAGGAAGAAAGCAGCTTTGGCATAAACACCATGTCAGATTCTAAAGGTGCAGCACCTGGGGGCCATCAGCTACTTACATTCTTTGGAAAAAGTCCTCTCGAAGAAAATCTGAGTGGTGCACTTTCATGGTTGCCTCAAAATTTCATGGGCAAAAATCATGTGAAAATAATGTGTCGTGTCTAGTAAATCTTTGATTTTACAAATTACACAATATAATAACTAAATGAAATGATTTTCCAAGGTCACATCGTTAGTTCACAGTCAAGGCTAAAACCAAAATGTGTTTATCCTCTACACAGGATTATTCAGTTCCATGACGTAGCAAATTACGTTTCTTTCTTTACTCCCACCACTAAAGTCTCCAAATGATTACAGGATGGAGAAAAATCCAAATATGACAATATGACTTGCATCCTAACTTAATCTTTCTTTCCTTTCTTTATAAATTTTGAAACTGTTAAATTCTCAGGACCTTAAGATCAATACGTGAAGATGTTTTTTTTTTTTTTTCCACTAATTTATTTTGATCTGAAAATGAACAGATAAAGCCAGAGGTGGAATTAATTTTTCTGACCTGGTCTGAATAGTGAGTGATTATACAGGATAGCCCAACTCGTCTATCAAGAGAGCATCAAAAGAAGCCACTTACTTCTTTGGATGCACTTCTTTTCATATATTTGAAGATGCTCCTGTTGACAAGATTACTTGTTATCTGTTAACAAAAGAGAATAATAAAAATCACTCATCTATAGGCCATTAACCAGTACATAATCTTCAGGCCCCACTTATGGAATGTGAAATCGCGATTTTGTGAAAATACTTTGCAGCATTTTTTTTTTCCTTTTAACATGGAAGACAACTAACTACAAAGAATGTTGAACCTTGCATAAAGAAAATTCGAGAATACAATTAAAAAAGGTGGATGTGGGTGCAGTTATTTCTGATATTGGGTGTTCTTAAGAAGTTATAAAACTAGGCTCTTTGTCCATGTTTTCATCTTTTCCCTCTGTTTGTTCAGTTGCTAACAGTGTGAATGCTGTTTATGAAATTGGCTTTATAATGTGTATTCTAGGGTAGTGTTTATAACTTATCACCAAAACATGAAATATCCTACCTCTTCTATGAAGTCTTTTATGACTGCATGCTCAGTCATGTCTTCTCCTTATTGCTTTCAGAAGAAAACAAGTCAGCGTTGTAAACTAAAACTAATTAGCTATATTAGGGCACGTGGGTGGCTCAGTCGGTTAGGCGTCCGACTTTGGCTCAGGTCATGATCTCATGGTTTGTGAGTTCAAGCCCCACATAGGGCTCTCTGCTGTCAGCACAAAGCCCGCTTGGGATCTTCTGTCTCCCTCTCTCTCTGCTCCTCCCCAGCTCCTGTGTGTGTGTGTGTGTGTGTGTGTGTGTGTGTGTGTGTGCGCACGCGCGCGTGCGCTCTCTTTCAAAACTAAACTTTTAAAAAACATTTAAAAAAACTGATTAACTATATCAAAAGAGCCAATTTTACAAGAGGACTTATAGATTGTAAGAATAATATATAATATTTTTTCTGATGTCAGAGTTTTGGCTTCATAATCTATATCATTAGACAGTAAGTATTAATTAAGTTATTGGGACCTGTGCTACATATGATGGTTTTACTGAAGAAATTTAAGACTTTCTTTGGATTTACTAACGGCTTTATCACCAGAATCTCAGATGTAAAGTGGGCCTGGAGACTATCCAATCCAACTTATTCCCTGTGCATCCTGCTAGAAAATAGCCAATAAATTAGCAATGACTTGAGTCAGGAACAACTCTGTTAGAGAGTGTCTTCCTTGTATAGGCTATGCTCATCTCCTCTGATGCCTCTTGTCCCCATGCCCTAGCCACCCATGCTACTGTGGCTTTAAATTCTGGATTTCATTAAAGAGCCTTGTCTAAAGGAAGCATATTTGGGAGAGTAGATAGAAGTTTTTATTTCCTTGACTGCTTTAAAAAACAAGTTTCTTGATGAGCATCAAAGGACAGGAAGAAATTTAGCATCTTCAAATCCTGTGGACTCCAGAATTAAATCTCTGGGGAAATTATGGGAGAAAAGATAGAAAGGGATGAGTTTTAAAAAGAATAGAATCTGATAATTAGATTTAATTGGGTCACCTCCTTACTATCATAATAATCTCATCTCTCACTTAGTGTTATTACACATAGCAGGTGAAATCATGAGAACACTTTTGTAGTGAACAAACTGAAAGTAAAAAAAAGTGATAAATTTTAAAGAAAGTAAAAGATCATTGTAGCCAGTTTGAAAATTACTTTATATTTTTGCATATATGCATCCTAGCTTCCATTATGTAAAAATTAGAATTATATAGATCCTTGATAAATGTGAATGGGATTTTGCAACTCTAAGCAGAAGATCAAACTAAAACTGTGATTTACCCTTTTACATCTGAATGTTTAAATTATTTTAAATAAGAGTCATGTCCAAGTTCTACAGAAATTAAATTTACACTAGCATACAGGTAATCTAAGATTCACTGTCAGCCATGGTCTAATAATATCCCTTTAAAATTTGACCATTTAAAATTCTATGAAGTTGAATATATGTGGTTCCAATTACATAGAAACCTATGGTGAAGTTAGAAACATCATCCGCAGATGTCTTTATGCACAAAGGGACAATACAGTAATTTACCAAGGGTATGCTATACATGCAGTTCTAGATTTTTATTTTTTTATTGTATTACCTTTTGGTAATGGTATTTTAAACCAGTTTTTGTGATTTTATTATTATTTAACACTTAAACTTAATTAACTCTTAAAATTCATTAAGGTCCACAACAAAAGGGAAAGATGTTCTCCTAGAGGTATTATGATTGTATATAAGTTTCTCAAATCTCACCAGAACAGAAAAAAAAAAAAGAATAAATGCTCAGATGAAGCAAAAATTATTTCCTATATTATTATTCTAGCTTTCTACTCCATATATGCTAGGTTATTCCATTAAAATAGTAGAATTTGTGCAAAATAAATTAAAAAGCTTATTAGGCTGGAGATTGAAAATTTCTAATACATTCAGTCCTATAGTTGTGTATAACATTTCCTATTTTTATTTTGCTAGATTTCTCCTTCATTTGTTTTGGAAGTAATATCCAAATTTATTTTAGGAATCTGGCTTCCTCATTCATGTGGCTTTAACAGGGGTCCCAAATACTGAACTCTGTTCTGAATTTTAAGAGTGAGAATTTAATTCAGGCTTGGCCAATAAAGTACCTTATCCTTCAAGTACATTATTGGCAGAGATCTGATAAAATCTTGAGCTTTTATATGAAAACACTGGGAAAGAGAAAATATTTCTCTTCTCTAGGATAGCTGCCTGGACTGAAGTAAGCTTGGATTTGTCAGAGGTCATGACTCCCAGGTAAGTTCCAAGTAAGTTCATCTGGAGAAGCAGGATCAAGAGGCCAACTTACAAGAAGAGGTCCAGGAGAGAGAGAGAGAGACAGAGAGACAGAGAGACAGAGAGACAGAGAGACAGAGAGACAGAGAGAGAGAGAGACCAACGAGTACCTGAGGACACTGCCTAAGAATGAGATTCCTTGATAAAAGCACCAATAAATCCCCTTTGTCTTGATTTCTCTATTTAGCAACTACAGAATCCTCACAAATACAAAGTGCAATAAAGTAATAGCCTGCAAAAGAAGAACAAAGAACAGTAACTTATTCTACAGGAAAATATATATGGTAAGATTACAATGAATAAAACAGTGAAATGTGAAACTTTGTTAAATAATCCACAAGTTAAACCGATGAGAAAATACTGTGTGGGAAGGATGTGTGTGTGTGTGTGTGTGTGTGTGTGTGTGTGTTTGCGTATGTATCAGGTGCATTAGACTGAGAGAGAGAGAGAGACAGAGAGAGAGAGAGGAAGAGAGAGAGGGAGAGGTGAGTGGGAATTGATACATACCAACAGACAATCAGTTGAATATTCACCAAATAGAGCTAAAGTGTCTGTCCACTTGGGGGAAAAATCAAGCTCCACACTCCACAATATACTGTGTGCGTGTGTGTGTGTGTGTGTGTGTGTGTGTGTGTGTGGTATAGTTACATGATATATGTATTCACATGCTAAAATTTCAGGCTAAAAAGTTACAATAAAAAGTGAAAATGGATAAAATATATAGGTGAATGTTTAACGGCTCTAGAGATGGCAAGGACATATTATTCTAAAAAGCAATGGAATTTTTTTAAAAAGCCAAAGCATTTCTACACACAAATATTGGAATATCCTATAAATCAGAAATCTGAAATCAAAAATAATAAATGTTGGGGCACCTGGGTGGCTTAGGTGGTTAAGCGTCCAACCCTTGATTTTGGCTTAGGTCATGATCTCGCTGTTTGAGAGTTCAAGTCCCATGTCGGAATCCGTTTGACAGTGCGGAGCTTGCTTGGGATTCTCTCTTTCCATCTCTTTCTGCCTCTCCTGCATTCTCTCCCTCTCTCTCAAAAGTAAATAAACTTTAAAACAACAACATGAACAATAATGATAAATGTTACTAAGCAAGAGATAAGACAATTAACTAAAGAAACACAAATCACCAATAACTGTACATGAATGTTCAGTATCACCAATACTCAAAGAATGCCAATAAAATTACAAAAAATTAAAGATAGAAATAGATATCATGATGAGAGTATGGCAAGTTGGGAATTGTAATACATTTCTAGTAGAAATTTAATCTGATGCATCTTTTCTGGAAGAAAATCTGCCTGTTTCAGTAAAACTTCTTAGCCTTCATGGTCTTTTAATGACCTTTATAGGAAGCCTCTCAAAGCAGACTTTTCAGTTGTTTTTCTGCATATTTAAAAAAATATAGCACGGTAACAATATTAATTCTAAGACAGTCATTCAATTATGGTACATTCACAGAAAGGAAGATTTGGAAGCTAATTAATTTTTAAAGCATAGATAAATGTAATAGGCAAAATTAAGAAAACACAGGACAGGGAAGAGAACCATATGTTATTACTTTTATTTCATATTAGAAAGAAAAAAAAGAAAGGAAAAGGGGGAAAAAGGAGTCAGAGAAGGAAGGGAGGGTGGGAGGGCTTTCCGGAAGAAAAAAAATGAAAAATCACCAATTTTGGATATGTGAGATCATTATAAGAGATTCACTATACAGTTAGAACGCCTTGGAAAAATTTCCTCAGGAAAGTTATACTAACTTTATTATAACCTTTTTTTTAAATATCAGGGATATAAATATAACTTCTGATTTGTCTAAGGATCTGTAGCATACTCAAGTATTCTCAGGCATTATTGGGAAAGTAGATTTTAAAACGTTTATAATCATTATTTTCATTTCAATTTCAGTTTTCCTTACATAAAAATGTCATTGAAATTAGGACTTTAAAATGGTGACTAACAGTGGTTGTGAGTTGCCTGGTTATGTTATAGTCTATTTATAAAAGAGAAAAGGATGAAAGAAAGTTCTCCAACCCAAACCACCAAAAAGGCAAATTTTCAAGGCTTTCAAGAAATAGTGAAGAGGAACAAATGTCTGAACAATTTAGTCATATTCTTCCATACTTTAAAATGAATTCATTTAATGTCCATTACATTTCCAGAGAGTATGGTTTGGCAAAAAAATAAGAAAGGGGCTTTCTTGCCTTCCAGATTTCTTGGATGTGAGTAGAAGCTACAAGCAGCTTTCTTGCTGCTGTTTTCACAGGATACTTTTCCTTCCTAAATATATAGTTTTTTTCTCCCAACCTTTATATTGTGAAACAGCTTGAATTAAACCAATATGAGCATCCAGATGAAATTTAAAATCACAAAACAAGTTATCTGCTAAAAGTATTTAAAATCTTTTTGCTGATCACAAAATAAAGCCAATTATTTACACTTGATAATTCAAACACTTGACACTTCATGCAAAGTAAAATTCAAATATGTTATCAAGTGTAAATAATCAGAGAAAGACTATAAGGTTTGTATGTTTAAGTAGAGTCTAGACTGTGAATTTTGAGTGAGTTCTAGAATTAAATTTGTGGATAAAACACAAAATAAAGCACAAAATAAAGCAAATTAAAGACAAATTCAACAAACTGTATTGTACTAGGCAGCCTTGAAGATAGCCCTTAATGATCCAGATCTCCTGGTATTCACAGATTTGTGTAATACTTTCCCCTTGAGTAACTTGCTTCCAACCAATAAACTATGGTGATGTTGAGAGGAGGATATGGCTTCTGTGATTAGGTTACTTACAAAAGGTTGTGACTTCCATCTTGATAGATGACTGTTGCTTTTGTGGCTTGCATACTATGATGATGCAACTTGCTGTGTTGGAGAAATGAGGACAGAATCCAGCCAGAGGACACGGAGGAAAGGAGGTCCTCAGGCCAGCACCCTGAGAGGACTTGAATGTTCCTGGCATCCACAGAGGAGCCTGAAAGTTGTGGCTTCAGATAAGACATTATACTCTGAGTCCTTGATGTCAGTCTTGTGATAAACAATGAAATAGAGGACCCAGCTGAACCATCTCCAGATTACTGACCCACAGAAATTGTGAAATAATGTGTGTTGTTTTAGTCTGCTAATTTGCGGGGGGGGGGGGGGGTGTTTTGTTAAGCAATCATAAATAATACACAAAATTAACTTCATCATGATGAGTTTAAATACACAGTTAGTGTAGTTAATACATTTATAGTGTTACCAAAGATGACAAGTTCCAGAAATACTGAATTCAATCGCTTCTATATATTTTATAAACACAGATTCTTCATTTTGTAAAAGGAAATTTTTTTAGCTTCATCTGTTACTGGTGAATTTGAAGAGGTAGAGAAAAGAAATTAAAGTTGAGTTTGAAGTTAGATTAGAAGTATTTCCTCCAGAATAAATATACTGCACTGTACATATCTAATGGAAATACTATATTTATCTAACCATAGTTAAGATGATAACCAAAATGTCCCACGGCCATACAGAACACCCTCATGCATAGAGTACATTGATTGATTGATTGATTGATTGATTCATTCATTCATTCATTTTTCCCATAAATATTTATTAAGTAAATTCTTTTATCAGAAATTCATATAGATACATGAATCACAGTGGTAAGCAATATGCATTATTCTACTTCCCCCCAATTACAACCATTGAGGTTGACGGTCATTGCCAAAGTTGAACACTGGTTCCTGAAGTTGACATTCACTTCCATGCCACTGACGATTTGGACTGTGAGATTTGGTACTTAACGGCCTAGATTTTTACCTCTTAATAAAACTGAAGTTAGACATTCTTACATAATCCTTTTTTCACATTGTTTTTTTAAATAATATCTATCAGGAAAGATTTAGACGTTATGATAAATCATTCTTTAATTGCAGGGAACATATATGCACATTTTTTATCACAGTAAGTTATACATAAAAATGTTGTGTTTTTTCATGCAAAGTAAAATTCAAATATGTTATCAAGTGTAAATAATCAGAGAAAGACTATAAGGTTTGTATGTTTAAGTAAAGTCTAGACTGTGAATTTTGAGTGAGTTCTAGAATTAAATTTGTGGATAAAACACAAAGTTTAGTCTTTTTCTAGATTTCCTCTAGATAATAATCATTCCAAGTTTTCTGACTATTGTCAATACTTATAGAAACTCCTTCTTTCTCCATTTAGTACATGGAATAAGTATAAATATGCAAAAAGAGATTTTGCATTTAACCATCACTTTTTGGTAGGTATCGGGGCTACTAGAGGTAATATAAGTTAATCTAACCCCTATTTTTTCTACATCATGCTACACGTAGGTGAGTTTCTTCAATATATCTACCTTATCCAATCCCTGCAAGGAAATTATCCGAAAAAAGTATGTTTTCTTTATTATTGATTCTAACATCACATTCTTGGTTTCATTACGCAATTATTGGTAGGGCCGTTTGGTAAGGCACAATCATGCAGACATCAAATTCTTCCATTTGTTTCTTAAAGGGAATGTTCTTCTACATGCAAAACATTCCAAAGGTAAAACATTGTTTCTTTTTTACAGAGGAGGCAATATTTTATTATAATTCCA
Organism: Panthera uncia; assembly: GCF_023721935.1. Taxonomy (NCBI): domain Eukaryota; kingdom Metazoa; phylum Chordata; class Mammalia; order Carnivora; family Felidae; genus Panthera; species Panthera uncia. The sequence continues at coordinate 84,383,076 of NC_064816.1, forward strand.
TGCAAACTGAGGAATTTTATATCAAATTCTTCATTTGCCTTAAAAATAGCTCACTAATAAATATACCAGAGGTGGTACTATATAACTCTTAAGTCTCCGTTTTAAAGCTTTCCTCAATTAATATTGTTTCAGTAAGGAACCATTTCAACATGTGCTATGTTCACAACTGGTGGTTCGGACAGTGTTTTGTGGTATTACTGTGATTCACTGACAGAGCATGTGGTCATTTCAGAGAGCCTTTCCTCAATATTACTAACTCAATAGAAACTATTTCAGGGTAGGAAGGAGACAACAAGCCAGACCTAGACAACTGAACTCTATGGTTCCCTGGAAAGTGCATTGCTTTTAAAATTTGAACATGGCTTTGAAAAATGAGATCATGGGTGATCATTTCTAACAACACAGTTAAAACCAAATATGTTGGGCATGATTTCCCATGTAAACATACAGGCTCTCTCTCCCTTTTCTAAAATTTCTTGTTTAAAATTTCTTGTTGCTTCCTTTTTATTATCTCCAGAATCCATATCACTATGGCTGCTGTTATTACTATTTCTACCAACAGCTAATATTTATTGGATGTTTGTGCATTCTAAATCTTGTATGTATTAAGTCTTTGATTTCTTAGAACAATCCCATCAAGGTAGTACAATTATTATCACCCCCATCTTCCGGTTAAGGAACCAGGGATAAATAACTTATTCCATGTGACACACATCAGCTAAATATTGGAGCTAAGATTTAGTGAAGCTAGTCATGCTGTTAATAAATAACCACTACTTTATCCGAGGAGGCACTAAAAGCACCTAAACCTTCAGGTGAGTTTCAGGAGTAGTGATTCAGGAGTTTCACACTGTGGTTGTTGCCAAACATACCAACACTTTCAGAGTGATCACTTGCCTCTTTTCACGATGTACATGCAATCATACAGTTTCTCCTCTGGTAAAATGTCTGCAATTTCTTGATTATTGCTTCTCAGTTGTGTTAACCTTTATGAGCACAAGGAGCATTTAATACAATAATTCATTCCAAGGCTAAGCATTTTATAAGGCTTATACAACCAAATGTATATGTATGAATATACTTCAATTTGGCATAGACAAGTACTCTACTAAATAAGTGTGTGTTAAGGCGAAAGAAAGATTTAAATATGTGGCCAGCTCCCATGTATTTTATTCAAATATGACAAATTAGTAATGAGTGCCATTGTCTTCGTCATGACTATTAGTTTTGGCGACTCGTGTTTCTGTAGCTAGAGCCGACCATGCCATCTGCCGTACAGAATGGTTTGCTGCCATCAACAGTGAGACAACAAATTCAGGAACCCAGAAACCCACAGTCTCTGAATTCAATGGATTTTACTCCTTAGATTTACTTGATGAGACTGGAAATCATAAAAGGATATTAAGAACTTCTTTCAGATAAAGAACGGAGGGTTACAGCCGGCCTTAACAATAAAAGCACAGGTAACTACCTGTTGCCACGATCCTAGGCATTAATTCCCCTTCTCCTTCTTCCCTCGTCCCTACCTCACACGGATCAAATGCCTCTATGGTATCATCTCAAAACCATGCCCACTGCTGAAGCACTGCAAGTATTTGCTCAGGGTATCTTTCAGAAACACACCAAATGAAATGCTAAAAACAGTAGGAGTAAACTGAATAAAAAGAACATTTGGTCTTTCTAAGAGGAAAATCACAAAGGTAACTAAGCGCTAAAGAAAACTCTTGTAAGCAGGTTGAGGAAACACAAATACAAATACTTAGTGACAGTGTCATTAGTATGTGTAAAAAATAAAACATTAAGGAATATTAAAAGCATATTCAACAAAATTACATGAACAGCCTCAGCTTGGATTCAAATCCATGTGTCTCCCCTAGCTACCCGCCTCAAAGCTCAATTTCACTCTGTTGTTCACCTGGAGGTAATTGTGGTGCTCATCTCGGAGGATCATTGTGGGGGTTAAACTAGAGAGTACACATAAAACAAAAAGGACAATTCTTAACACATAGTAAAGACTCACATGTTTGGCAATGAAAAAGCTATCTACCAGAAAGGAATACGGTGGGTTGGAATGACAGCTCCACCAAGTTCTGTCTGACACAGTCCTCCACCATTGAAGGGTCTAATTCATTAGCTACAATTTAGTCCCGTAGCCACACCAAGCTTCAAGGAAAGCTGTGCCTTGTGACCAAGGTTTTGTTAGAAAAAGAAGAGAAGAACATATATTGGGATATAAAACTATTAGTCTCTGACTTAAAAGTGTTGCTATTTCGGTCTAAATTTGAACTGAGCCTGTTGCTCATTCATAATGACATACTGAATATTCACCTGTATTTGGGTTCTTGATAATGACCGACTGCTGTATCATGAAATATACTCCTAAACTTTGCAACTCCTAATTCGTCTCTTCTACATAAATTACATATATAGCATGATTCAATTTTTTTATCATGTAGACGCAGTGTGTGTGTATGCACTAAAGTTACATATATAAATGTAACAAGTATTTACAACAGTCTATTCGGATATGCAAGGGATATCACTTTGTACATTCTAAATTTCCCATATTCTCTATATTGTGGTGTTAAAACAGAGTTCATTTATTAGAGTGAATGGTTTCTATAATGCACGACGAAACCTGAAATTTGTCGCTCTGAACTGTGGGGTTTATTTTAAACCACCCACATTTAAGAAAAATACACATTAATCCTAATGAATAAATCAAATGCAGATGCCTAAAGCTAGATGGTGAAATGGTTTGATTGCTAAGAATGGAGGGCTTTTTTCTTGTTATTTGTTTTATACATTGTTGCACATATCAGTGGCTTGCAAAGTGTACTTTTTGGTATCCTATGTTCACTTACCTACCACAAGGTCATGAAGTTGTTCTATGTTTCTTGCAAAAAAAAATTACTTTTTATAAAAAATAAATGTATTTTTATAAAAAAATAAATACTTTTATTTACATTTTTAACTTTCACATTTGAAACATGGTATGAGGTAGAGATCCAAGGGTCTTTTTATTTTTTTTAATAGGTATCCGATTGTTTTAGGACCACTTATGGAAAAGACCATCCTTTCCCCTCTAAACTAGAATAGTGCTGTTGTCATACATCAAGAGCCTCGTCTGTACTAGTGCCCAACTATCTTTATTATTGTAGCTTCAGTATAAGTATGAAATCTCGTTATGTATGCTTTTCAAATTTGCTTTTCTTTTTAAAATTTTCTATTGCCTAATCTAAGTCACTTGTATTTCCACATGGTTTTTAGAGGTTTCTGTACTACCACAAAAAGAAAGCATTCTGAAATTTAAATCATTATTGCATTGAAGCTATCGATCAATTTGGGAGAAGAACATTGAGTTTCCCAATCCATGAGCAAGAAAATCTCATTCTTTAGTTAGGCCTTTTAAAAGAGTTTTAGCAAAAACCTAACACATTTCTCTGAGAAAAGATCTAACACACTTGATCTTAATAAGATTGTAAATGGTACTTAATAATTGTTTCCAGTTGTTTGTTCCTAGTACATAGAAACATTGATGATGCATTAAGTGACTTTTCTAAATTCATTTATTAACACTTTTATACATTCTTTTAAATTTCTAGACATACTTATATCACCTGTGATAAATAAAATTTTACTTCTTTCTGTCTAGCGTATTTATAAGCTTAATTACCTTCTCTTGTACTGCACTCACTAGGATCTTCCATACAAAATTGAAAAGTGATGAGAGTGGATAGCCTTATCTTTTCTCTAATCTTAAAGATAAAGCATTACATATTTCACCTTTTAGTATGATAGCTGTAGACTTTTTGGTAGATAATCCTTTATGACATCAAGGGAGATCACTCCAATTCCTAATTTTTTTAGAATGTCTATCATAAATGGTTGCTGAATTTAATCAAATGCAGTTAGTGACTCTCGAGATGGTTATATGGTCCTTGTCCCTTATTTAATGTGATAAATTACATTGGTTGCCTGGGGAACAATAATTAATTTCAAATTCCTGGAATAACTCCAACTTGGACATGGTGATATAGGTATAGATATAGATATAGATATAGATATAGATATAGATAGATAGATGATATAGTGTGTGTGGTGTGTATTTATATACATACATATATATGACACTGATATAATTATGAATATTTTGTTCATAGTTTTTATATCTAGGTATATGAGACATGTAATAATTTTCCATTCTTGTAATGCTCATAGCACATATTCATATGATGATTACGCTGGTTTCAACAAATGACTTGAGAAGTATTTCTTCCTTTTCTATTCTCTAGAATAACTTGTATAAATGTTATATCATTTATTCCTTTAATATTTGGAGAAATATATCATAAAGACAATCTTTAACTGCAATTTTCTTTTTGGGGATGTTTTCAAGTATGATTTCAATTTCTTTCATTTTCTAGATTGCAATTTTTATATTTAATCCTCAAGTCTAACTAAGGGAAAGAACAAGAGTATACAGTGAGTGTTGACAAGTGAAACTCAGGTAAATATAAGAACTCAGAACATGTAGGAAGGGTATCACTTCATACAGAAGTTCAAGTTACTGATGTTAGAAAATATGGAAGGTTGATAAAGGGGATATCATGTCCCGTTTGTAATAAACAGGAATTATATGTATAATTTTAAAAACTATATTATCGTTAAGAAACAGAAAACTTTATGAAATGTTAATGGATTTCAGAAGTTTGAGGAAATTGTTGATTTATTCTATCAGATTATTTTTCTATCTAAATATAATTATTTGAATTCACTTGTACTCAAAACTGTCAGTTATCTAGCTCCTTTCACCCCAAACATAAACAACCTACAACCTTTAGGAAGGCTGAATGAATTTCTTTGCATTTGGTTTTAATTATGTCCTCTGATCGGCTCATCCATATTTAAACAGCAAGAATTTCTCTTTTGAGGGGCACCTGGGTTGCTCAGTCAGTTAAGCATCCGTCTTCAGCCATTAGTGAGATCGAGCCTCACATCAGGCTCTGCACACTGACAGCACGGAGCCTGTTTGGGATTCTCTCTCTGCCCCTGCCCAGCTCATGCTTGTGCTCTCTCTCAAAATAAGTAAATAAACATTAAAAAATTCTCTTTTTAAACAATTCTAACTTGATATAAGGGATTTTTACTTGATATAAGGAATATTTACCACAAGTATACTTTATTTTTCTTTCAAAGTACTAATGCCTATCTAATTTGAACTGACCTCAGAGAGGGAAAAAAGCATATTCATTCTTGGAGTCCATAATTTTTACCAGAGTCATCCATGAAATAGTTCCTCATGCCACTGCACAAAATGATACATTTATATTAAATTACACAGTTTCCTTGTAGTTGGTGATATTATTTTAACTATGACTTTCCTAAAGCAAAGTGAGAAAGCAAACAGTAAAAAAAAAAATAGAGTATTTATATTGGTATCACTTTTCTAAATATATAATTAGCCCTTAGGAAAGTTATTTTTTTTCACTTTGAGAATTGCTTAGCATAGAAAATAGACTCTAAAATGTCTATGCTTGAGTTACTCATTTTTTCAACAATTTTTATTAAGCACCTACTATATATTATCACTGAGTTTAGTAGTGATGAGGTGAGGATTGGTAAATGTCTAAGGAATTACTCTCTCATGCTAAAGTAACACTTAATTTACACAATATGATTTAACATGCAATTCATCAGTTTCTAGAAAGAGTTTTAAATTATGTATCTGACAAGCCAACCCATAAGAAGCCATAGGAGAATAATGTGTTAAAAATTACTTTTGCCTGATAGAATTTTTATGACATAATTGAAACATAATTATTTCATTAAGCATTTGATTAAATCATTAGGCAGACTTGTTTTTAATCTAATGTTCATCAGTAGTGTATTTCACAAATAAGTTTTAATAAAGATAAATTCATCATCAGTTAAGCAAATAACATATTGCACTTAAATTAGAACTCTTAATTTTTGGAAAATGTTAATAAATCATTATTAACTTTTAAAACATCGTTTAAAAGTTTAATATGTTTTTTGTACTTCAAAATCAGTATTCTGTCCTCTAAATTGGAAGCTATTTTATAGTAGGGATCTATCTTATTTCCTCTGAAACTCTGGCACCAGGCCAGAGGTTAGACACGTCAATAAATGTTGAATGAATCAAAAAATTTAATAGAATTTCTTTTCTTTGTGGAACTGAATAACAAAAGTATCATTATTTTTGTGATGTCACCAATTTAACCCTAATGGTGAAAAAAAAACCCACCTTCATGGAATATATTTAATTTTTTTAACGTTTATTTATTATTGAAAGAGAGAGACAGAGCGTGAGCAGGGGAGGGGTAGAGGGAGAGGGAGAGGGAGACACAGAATCCGAAACAGGCTCCAGGCTCTCAGCTGTCAGCACAGAGCCCAACGTGGGGCTCAAACTCACGAACCACGGGATCATGACATGAGCCGAAGTTGGGAAGTTGGACGCTTAACCAACTGAGCCACCCAGGCGCTGCAGAATATATTTTAAATAAACCAAATAACTTGGATACATTTGCACTGAATTTCAATGTAACTTTTTCCTATTGTGAAACCTGGAATTTCTCAATTCCTTCATCTTCTCCTTTCTGGTTATTCTTTTGATCAGAAGCTGAGGTTCCTTCCCGTTTTAGCTACTGAACAAGGGGGCCTGGTTTAGGAAATATCTCATTGGAGTTAGCTCCAGGAAGTCAATTCTCTTCTGTTTGTCCAGTCATAAAACAAACAAGAAACAAAAACAAAAAACAAACAGTTTCACATAAAGCCAGACTTTACCATTTCTCACATGCCCTTCATTCATTCTAAACCAAGTTAACATCTTCAAATAAGAAAGTGGGAATGGGTATACTATTCTTATTTTGTTCCAGTCAAGGTCATTTTAATTTCAAGGATTCATGAGTCACTTAAACAAAGATCATGTAAGGAAGTGTTGTGAAATAAACCCAGACTCAGAGACTTTGAGAAATGAACATAAGGAGAGTCTGGTCTCACAGAACCTGGAAAGCTGGGAGTAACTGAACTTTATCTCTGTCTCTCAGAGCTTACACGTCTCCTGTTTCTGCCTCTCTGCTTATGTGCTATATACTTGCCCGTTTTGGTCAGTAAAATGGCTTCCTCTGCTTACTTGTTACCCTTAAATAACTCAAAGCTTGTAGCTTTAACTGCAAAATATGTCATTTGGCTAGCATCCAATGTTGGTTGACTATAATCTATGTTCTTGAAGTTCTTAAAGGAAAACATCTGATTGGTTCAGTTCACCATATGAATCCCTCCTCTACCTATGGGTTGTGTGCCTATCCCAATGCAAGCAGCAATGTTCATGTCACACCAGGGCAGCCAATTCCAGAAAGTCTGCATGGGGTAAATGCTCTGTAACAGGCCCTGAGTGAGGCAGGCATGTGCACTAACATGACTGGTACAACACTGCCATCAATTTAAAGAGAGCATTTGCCCTTGTTCACTGCATAATGGAATACGAGTCTATTTTCTTTCTTTTTTGGTTTTCTTTTATTGCTCTCCTTTTAGAAGCTTTTCAGGTTAGGCTAATTTAGCGCAACATTTAAATGGTTTTAAAATTGCTATCTTTGTTTCTATTGCTTGCCTCGACCACTTATTTTTCCTTAACTCATCTTTTTCTCCACTTGAAAATATCAATAACCTACATAATGGTAACTTAAAAGTAATTAAAAAATAATTATAAAACATAATTTTAAATGTATTATTTCTAAAGACTTCGTTTATACCTTCTCTGTGCTCTCATCCCCCATGTGGTGATATGGTGATACAGATGGAGGCGCAGAGCATACTAGGCAATAACGCAGGCTCAGGAGTTAGCTCAGTTAGGTTCTCAGTCTAGCTCCACCTCATCTAAGCATTAAGGTCTTGGGTCATGTGCTTAATTCATGTAAATTTCTTAACACATATAGGTTGCTGTATATATTAGGCATAATAGGTGCTTAGTAAAGATCCACTATTACTATTATTACTATAGTACAATTACCATGATAGCTATCATTAAAACTACTATTACTACTAATCAATTATCTTGGAAGTATATTAGTTCCTTAGAGTTTGAAAACTAATTAAACATATTCAATCACATTTTTTGGCTTTTCTACAAAGAAGAATATATAACATCTAACATGAGCCTCATCAATAAACTTCTGTCACCTTTACCGAATATTGTTCCATTGGAAAAATTCTATCTGCTAAATCAAGATTCATCCAAAACCTTTGCTCTGTTTATCCTATGAAATGTGCCACTCTCAGGGCTACGTCACTGCATTTGCCATCTACATCTTTGCTCCTAACATTCTATTCTCATCTTGATTGGCAGTTCAGAATACATCTAGGTTTTTAAGGGAGGGGATTAAACTATCTAGCATTTCCTTTTTTATAAATTTATTTTCAATTAAATTATATTATTTTCAACTATCTTACATAAGAAGAATAAGAAATAATTGAATATATGACACTCCTTTTAAATGAGAATTGTATGTTTTTATCAGTTAAATATTTTACCGTAGTCAGGGAAATGAAGCTTTTTGATGAGCCGAGTTTCAGTATGAATTTTGCTATCATAGATCCGCATGTATCATAGGTTCTACATTTCTGCGTGTACCTAACATATTCTTAGGTGGAAAGAAAATACAGATGAAGGGAGGACACTGGACAATATTTAAAAAGAAAGCGCACCTCATTTTCTTTATAAAACCTTAGTTGTCTATTTTACAAAAACAGTATACATGAGTAAAATATGTGTCAATTATGCATATAAATTATGAATGCAGAATAATCTTTTCCATTGGGATAATTCACATCATGGCAACCCTTGATTTCCCTCAAATCTTGGTTTTATATAAATGTTTATATCACAAGTACAAATCAAGAGGAAGGTCTTTTTTGGATTAGTGTTGAATTTGAGGATACATGACAGCTAAATTGCTGGGAAAAAACACTCTTTGGTGCCTCCAATCTTATTTCCAAGAAGGGCATTCTTCATGCCTGTTCACTAAACTCTTTCCAGGAAGGGCTCTTTAAGCATGGCAGCTGGTTTGGAGCCATCATGACATTTAAATTCTTTAGCTAGTCATCCTTGGGAGGAGGATCATGAAACAGATGTCCGGGAAACCTTATATTTACAAGTGATGATAGTAACTCAAGTAGAGATAACAGAGATGAGAGTTTTCTTTCACTTTTGTAAAAGCCTAATCTTATTAAGTGAAACATCATATTTTGCTCTACATAGATAAAATAAAATCACATCAATTATAAATATTTGAAACCAAACAGATGGTTTCTAAACTCCAGCTAAATTATCTTGTCATATGAGGATTTTGTTTGTTTTTTGGTTTTTGGTTGGTTTTTGTTTTTGTTGTTTTGTTTGTTTTGTTTTGTTTTTATTGGCCTCTTTTTTGGCTTCTCCAGTCAATGATAAATTGCATTCTGATAAACAGTAGTAAGTTTATAGAATGCTGTTCCAAGGTCACTGAATTAAGTGTTTTTGACCAAAACTCCCCCCTCAAAATCCAGTTGTGTTGTTTTTGTTGCTGTTTCTAATTTCATAGTAGAAATAATGTTTTTTTTTTTTTTTTGTAGCAAGTGAGTTATTTTAGGAACTAATTAATTATCTTGATGTCTCTAGGTTACTGTACATTTTATACTTCTGGAAGGAGTGTGATCTTTAGAATTTAAAGAGAGTAATAGTTACATCTATTATATTTTATGAAAGTAGAATTCAACAAAATGCAATGCATCTGCATTTACATTGCACTCAACTTATTTACAAAGAGAAGAACATTATATTTGTATTTGCAAACATACTGCCATACCCAATAGCTAGCACATTTCAGACACTAATCTTTCAGTAGGTAAGTGCTAGAGCCTATGCTATCACTTAAAGTGTAACTCAGAGGACAAGAAACAGAGCTAAAAGAAAGGGGTAGATGGGGTATTTCCAGAGAGGAGGAATCAAGTTATTAATTGGTTTATTCATTCAGTGTGCCTTTGCAAAACACCCTGCTCAATCCTACTGGATACTGAAGTGAAAAAGGCAAGTAAAATGATGTACCTTCCTTTAAGTCATTTGAATGATAGGAGAGAGACTACTCATTTGCGTGATTGGTATAAAGGAGTCTATAGAGATGAGTTATGAGGAACATTTTGAGTAATGAGCTATGCCAAAAATTGGCAGCCTCAGAGTCCCATGTTGTTGTTACGGTATGAGCTTCTCTGAAACCTCATCTCAGGAGCAAGGTTAAAAAGAATGCCAGATGGTGGGGTGACTTTTAAATCCCATCCCTGGGTCAAAGTTGATGACCAGATGTAATGGATCTGGAATAAGGAGTCTAAACCAGATTGAAAAGGATTTTTTTTACTGTTTATTTATTTATTTTGAGAGAGAGTGAGTATGTGCATGCGTGGGCTGGGGGCACAGAGAAAGGGAGAGAGGGAGAATCCCAAGCAGGTTCTGGGGCTGTCAGCACAGAGTCCAATGCAGGACTAGATCTCACATCCCTAAGATCATGAGCTAAGCCGAAATCCAGAGTTGGCCACTTAACCAACTGAGCCATCCAGGTGCCCTGGAAAGGGACTTTTAAACACACACATACAAACATATTTTTATTCTACATATTACAGGAAGGCTACAGTCCTGTTTTATCTTTAGTAAGTTACTATTTTGTGTCTATTTTCCAAATAGAGAATTTATAAGTTAAAGGTATTAACAGTGAGAGAGCTACCAGTTGTAGACTTATGTTGACAAAAAATATGGAACTCCATTTGTTTTAAAAACATTATATTAGCAGGATTATTAACCAAGTGGTAATAATAGTAACTCTTAATGTGTCAATATCAGTGACCTTGATTCAAAATCCTTATTATAGTATAAAAACATTCATACGGTTTTTCTTCCAAGTCCCCACCCCCTTTTGAGACACTTAGTCCTTGAATTGCTCTCAGTCTCCTATGTAGATTTCCCTTCCTTAGGTCTTACTTATTTTTCTCCCATTTCCTGTACAGTCTTCCAAATCAAAACCCTCTGTGATATCTATTGCCCTGAAGCACGTGGTCTGGATATCTGAATAGCCCTCTGGAAATAAAATAATGAGATACTGAATCATTGAAAATTCAAAATACTTTTAATTCATTACCAGGATAATAAAAAAAGAAATTTTGGGGATGAATAAGAATAAGCAATAAAAACAACAACAATAAAAACATTGAGGCCAAATGAAAATAAAAACCAAAATGAATAAATGTTAAAATTAGAATTTACATTATCAGATCTGCAATAAAAGAATTTCTACCAGATATACGTAAGGAAGAGGAAAAGAGACATAACACACAGAAAGGAATAATGAGCAAAGAAATAAGTAAATATGTGAGTAAATTGCAATATGTGTTCTCTATATATAGTAAAAATAGTATAGGCTAACTGTGTATTTAACAAAAACGTAAGTAAAATTTTATATAATAATGGCATATAAATCAGGAAAGAGGAGATCAGAATTTATATGTTCTAAGTGCCTTGTATCATTTGGGAGGGGATTGAGATACAGAATAATTTTATAAATTGTTAATTATATCTAATAAAATTTCAAAATACTTCTATCCAGTGGGGAAAAATTAAAAGGAAAAGGCAATCTTCATGTCAAAAAAGGAAAATATACGCAAAATGGAAACAGAAAAGTGACACATTAAAAGTATAAAATAAAAATGGTAGAAATGAGTCCAAATGTGTCAGCTATCACAATAGATGTGATAGGCCAAGTTTGTCAGAAGGCAGGTTATCCAATAAGAGAATGAAATAAAACCCACTGAAGTGTTTACTACTTGTATAAGAATAATATGGGAGTGCAGAAACGTCTTCACTGGCAAAACTAGGAAGTGATTAGTCAACATTCTGAGGACAAGTGTCCACAAGTCAATGCCATGAAAATAATAGTGAAGTTGGAGTGGAAGAGATCAGTATGAATGAGTAAAATCAGTGTGTGTATGCACTGTGAAACAAAAAACCAAATTCAATGACTATATCTTGTTCCAATACCGACTTAGATAAGCCAATTATAGATAAGCCAATTCTAAAAAGGCATATTTTAGTCAACAAGGGGAAATCTGAACAGGAGAATAGTGATGAAGTCAGTTTGAATTGGACAAGGTAAATTTGGAGGCCTGTTACCAACGGTTCAGGGCTTGGTTCAGAAATGAAGATTACACATGTAGGGTGCCAGTCCTGCAAAATCACGGTCTGTATCTTCAGCGATAACCCAAGAAGTCAACTATTTCACATAAACGGTGTGTACCTCTGGAACATTTTGTACGTTTCTTTGGCTATGCTGGTTTGCCATATCTCAATGAGATTATAAGCAGGTTATATATTTTTTTCTAAACTATATTATGAGCCTCCCTACAGTAGGAGCTCTAAAGCTACACCTAACAACTTTTATTGACCTTGAATACCAATAATTCATTTAAATTATGAAGGTTTAATTCTATACGCGTTCTTGATTGATATCATAAAGTTAATTCTATTAATATGAAAATGAGAGAGTATTATATAATTTACTGCTACATAAAAATTGAGTATCCCAATGTGTTTCTTCCAGGATAGACCTATGTTAATGTCACACAGAATGGCTTGATTTTTCTAAGTGAACACTCCACCATTCACACATTGAGTCCTGAAGTGCTCCCTCCTTACCCACAGATTAAGTCAACAAGGTTCACATCTTTCCTCCCCCGTCCTTGTTCAGGGTGTATTTCTAGGCTGCATTCCAGGAGTTAACCTACTCCCCCTAAGTGTCACTAAACCTTGAATTTGGTCCCTGACTTTTCCTTGGGTTTAACATTTAACATTTTGAGAACTCATTTATGTCTCTGCCTAAGGCTACAACTTCATCTTACCCCTTGCCTTTGCTTCACTCTTGTCATGCAAAGCTCCAACCCAGTTATAGCCACCATAAAGCTCAGGTCTAAGGGGAGGGCCCAAATGTCCAGTTGTCCAAGAGAAGAGTATGCATTCATTTCAAAAGAATGAGATTCTAAGCCTATTCCTTATTATGATAAGTCCTTCTGGCCATGTAATCATCATGCTTATATATCATGTGCAGATAGTCAAATATGTGCAATTGGGATTCAACAGCACTGATGTTGACCTGCAAGGGAAAATACAAATGAATACTAAGTGTGGAAGGTATGCTAGGCTGTTTGCTAATATCTTGCTTCTGTGTCTTTTTTCATAATGCATCCTATGTCTGCAAGCTTTCTGTGAGCGTCTGGACTGTGAAAGTGACACCTACATTCGTGTTCCAACAGTACCTTCTGTTATGACTCTCTTACATTTTTAACATTATCATTGTTTTGTCTGTCACTGAACTAGATAGAAGCCTCTTATTCACCCTTCTTTTCTCAGTGTCTATCATGGGATCAACACATAATGTGTATTCATTAAATATATATCACAAATATGAATACTAAATTGCTGAATAAATTATAAATAATATTTTATAGTCTGGATCTGTATCATTATGTAATACAGTGTTCTTTTTTACTTGTGCTGTGTTGACCCGGTTTTGAGTCCCTGACTAGAGTCCAATAAGTTCCTTTTCTTGAGAAGCTAATTAAGTACATTCCCGACTACTTCCCTTGGTGAGCCCTCCTACTCTAAGCCCCTATGAATCAGCCCTAATCATCCCAGCGCCAGGAAGACACAACTGAGACAGCCCCTGCGCCTCAGAGCCCGCCCAAGGATTCAGTTTAACCAATCTGCAGGGAACTTGAAAAACCTTGCTGTTCCCACCCTGCTTGCCGTACAAAAACTGCCTTTTAGAGTTCCAGCTTGCTGTTGCTCTTTCCCTGGGGGCAACTCCCTTTCAGCCTTGCCTGGCAGCCTTCTCTAGTTTGGCGCTGTAAGTAACAAATGGTCCTGCTTTTCATCCATCTGGGTGTTAGGGTGTTATGTTCTACCATCAAAAGAGTCTTCGAATCTTATGCAACGCATGACAACCCCTACCTAAAGCTCTGTGCATCAAATAAAACTAATTTAACATTTGTATTCAGGACTCAAAATAAGGGTTCCTTGGAATTTGGGAACAAAAAAATATTTATAATCAAAAACCTTGAAATAACTGTCCTGGTGTGGACAAAGAAAATGTTGCCAGCCATCGTTTGTACCTAGCTTTTAAACTCCTAAAAAAGAAGCAATTATGCCTTCTTCCCCACCTATGTGACTCATATATATCTAGGTGCATAATTGGAACTTAAAGACAATTGTCAACTGACTGTGTTCAGGATTTACAGTAGTTCCCCTTTTCCACAGTTTCAGTTACCCATTCAACCATGATCTGGAAACAGATGCTTCTCAATAGGAGCCTAACACAAGACCGACACCATTCACCTCACTTCATCTCATCACGTAAGCTTTTCACATCATCTCACATCATTACAAGGAGAGAAAGAGTAAGTATTGTACAATAAGATATTTGAGAGAGACACACACACACTTTCACATAACTTTTATTAGAGTATATTGTTATAAGTGTTCTATTTTATCGTTGTCATTAATCTCTTATTGTGTTTAATTTATAAATTAAACATGATCATAAGTATGTACTTATAGGAAAAAATACTATATATATATATATATATATATATATACACACACTATAAAAATACTATATATATACTATAAAATACTATATATATATACTATAAAAATACTATATATATATATGCTATAAAATACTATATATGTACTATAAAATACTATATATAATAAAAATACTATATATATACACTATAAAATACTATATATACTATAAAATACTATCTATATATACTATAAAAATACTATATATGTACTATATAAAAATACTATATATACATACTATATATATATATATATATATATATATATATATACACAGGGCTTATTACTATCCATAGATTCAGATATCCATTAGGGGGCTTGGGACATATCTCCTATGGAAAAGGGAGATTACTGTATTATAGATCTTTTAAAAAAAATTTTAATGTTTATTTTTGAGAGAGAGAGAGACAGAGAGACAGAAGCAGGGGAAGGGCAGAGAGAGAGGGGGACACAGAATCCGAAGCAGGCTCCAGGGTCTGAGCTGTCAGCACAGAGCCCTATGCAGAGCTCGAACCCACGAAACGCGAGATCATGACCAGAGCCGAAGTTGGACGCTTAACAGCTAAGCCACCCAGGCGCCCCTCAGATTGGCCTTTCTCAGGAAATAATTCTCAGTGTTTCATTTTTTCTGTGTGAACAATTTGGTACAAGCTAATTATATTAATTTAAGGTGGACTTAAGAGACCAAATAAGTAAAATAGATCAATTAGCATCAAATATAATTGCATTAGAATACGACATAAATAGTATGTTATTTTAAACAAAGCTAGCTGCAGCTAGTGTTCCTTTTTGCAATTTCCAGCATCTGCTGAATTTACTCTATAGGTTGTATTGTCCTCACATTTTGGCAGAAACATAAGAGAGAACATATTTTCCTTACTGCCCCTCACACCCTTTGATTGGAAGGTTCCACTACTTTATTTGGACATTTTCCATTATACCTCTTATAGTATCCATATGCTAGCTTTTTATGCCTATTAATGTTTTCTTTACTCTGGGCACCCTTCCAAACATACTACTTTGAAATATGGAACTCCTTATTCAGTTATATAGCCAATATCTAAAAACCTCAACTAAGAAAAGATTTCCACCAGAATTTTCGAAGGTGCTGTTAAGATCAATCAGGGCAGCCACTCAATGAGTGTGGAAAAGACTCTTATAACAGCTCAGGAAACCACCTCATAAAGCCTCCACCAAGGGGAACATATCAGAAGACAGAGACTACAAACCACCATAAGGGGAAACCAGCCAAACTCAGCAGCAACAGATGGAGAAGAAAGCACTTATTGACTAACTTCCTTGTGATGCTGTATTTATGTTTCTACTTATTGGGTGCAGATTATATTTTCCTTCCAACAGTAAATGGTATTGATTTAATACATGTGACAGCTCTACACCACTGAAATGGAGGCATGGAATACAAATTTAAACCTCTTTTTCTAAGATACCGAAGACAACCCCTGGACTATTCAGACACTTTTGCTCAAGAAAGACTCATGGCTAAGAGGAGCTTGTATATTGTCTTTTGAAAAAAGTATAGACATGAAGCTAAAATACAGTTTGGACGGCAATAAGCAATGCTGCTTCTTTTCCAGATGTCTGCCTAATTTACTTGCCAGAAATTTCAAAGGTTTGTATAAAATTTTCCTTAAAAAATGCTTACCAATACTCTGAAAGAAAAAAGCAAGGCACATAATGACTTCATCATCTCAAAGTGAATCATAATGAACAAGATACTACACCATTACTGAGAAAATACGAGTCTGGGGAAACCAGAGATCCAGGGCTCTCTGGCCATTGGCAAAACCATGCTGGCTAACATGAGCACAAGCTTTTGATACCATTGTGAATATGCTCTGTTGTGATGATGACATTCCATCTCTAGCATTCAAGAGGTAAACATTTTAAAGTAACTAGTTATGCCACTTGAAAATCAAATCCCAGCGATACTGGCTCCAAGCCAAGGAGTTACTCCCAGATGCATAAGAAAGTGGTTGCGGCATATAATTAGGTTAATGCTGGACTAGACCCTCTTTTGATGAGTTGGCAACTCCCATGACTGCTTTGCTGTAAGTGGGCTGGTGCCTGAGAGGGAAATATACCTATGGGACTTAACAGGAGACAAGCACCAGAAAGCAATCTAAGGGCTGGGATTTCAACAAACCTTTCAAATAATGGAATCATAGAACAGAAAGGTCGTCTGTTCAGTTCCTGACACTACACGCATTTTAAGTCTGAAAGATAAATTCTGGTCTACTTTTTCATTTAGAATTCCACAAAGGAGACTCCATCTTCCTTCGGGAAGGCTTTAAGGTCTAATATATCAAAAACTTCTTCCATATGACTCTTCAAAATCTCTTTGTTGTGGTTAAGTTCCAGTAAATTTCTTTCTCATATATCCTTTTGTATACATGTGTGATTCCTTTGTATTAATGCTTATAATGTCTGTACTTTTTTTCATTAGAGCCATTTTTTACGCTCTGAAATGTTCACTTTTTGGTGGTTCAAAATTGATCATAATTCCATCAATTCCTAATTCTAATAACATAGGAAGTATTACACTCTGGTTCTTGGATTTCCTGTTAAAGTTCTTGTCTTTTTCAATAAAAAGCATATTCTGGCTTATTTGACACTTTGGCTAATTGAAAGTATCATGAGGGGAACTAAATACACATGTTATTCAATAGTAAAGGGTTAGGTTACTTAAAATCAAATATGGCTAGAAGTGTGAATTATAAAAAAAAAATCAACATACAGAATGAGTTTCTGGTATTCAAGAAGAAATGCTGATTTTTATGTAAAATAATACAATATTATTATTCAATTATTAAACAGAAATGTATTTCCTAAAGACTTAATTTTTCATTGAAAACTATAAATTTTTCAAAAATTTTAACTGCTATAATATGCCTGAGTTATACACTAATACTAAAGTATGAAATATGAAGTTACTTTCAGGGTGCCTGAATGGCTCAGTGGTTCAAGCGTCTGACTCTTGATCTTGGCTCAGGTCATGATGTCACAGTTTGTGAGTTCGAGCCCTGCATCCTGCTCTGTGCTGATGGTGACCAGCCTGCTTGGGATTCTGTCTCTCCTCCTCTCTGCCCCTGTCTCTCCTCCTCTCTGCCCCTCCCCTGCTTGTTCTCTCTCTCTCTCTCTCTCTCTCTCTCAAAATAAAAATAAATAAACTTAAAAAAATATGCAGTTACTTTGAAACAGCACATTTAATAATATCCTTAAGATTTTTTTGTGCACTGTGGTATATAATTCAGGGAAATGTTTTTCAACAGCATGTTTTCCAGAAGGAGTTTTAAACCAAGGAGTCATACGTGAGAAAATCTCAAGACTATATTGACTTGTAATGTTTAAAATGGTTGGCAGACTATAGCAATCACTTTGACCAGCTTTTTATTTAAAATGCTAGCCTTCACAGACAGAAAATTATGAGGAACTGTCCTCTTGAATCATCTTGTAACTTTATTATTCTGAACTTTTGATGAGAAAAACAAAATGTGCTATAGGTGCATACTTTTCTCTTGTACTTTCCTTGTTTCTTCAAACATTGTGTTCTTTATCATGTCAGGATCAAAACTGATTTATCAAAGATTAAATGTATATGACCTTGGATTTTTTTCATCCTACTGAATATTTATGTTTATGTTGACACTATGTTTTTAATTTATCATTATGAGAATAACCAAATAGGTTTAGCGTTTTTTTTTTCTTGAAATCACACGACCTAAATTACATGAAATAACTAAAAATTAAATACTATCATTAAAGAATTAAACCCTGCTTGTTAATGTTAAAATGTTAAAATACACACAATTCTATAAAGATTAAAACTATTATATAATTCTTACAATTACATTACAAAACTATCATACAATTACTTTTTACAATTTTGTCTTTTATATTGTCATGAAAATCTATTACCTTAAAAAGGATAGAATATTGTTCCTAAAATGACCTAGTTAATGCATTAGGTCTTATAATATTTCTTTTTTTTTAAGTTTATTTATTTATTATTGAGAGAGAGTGAGCAAGCCAGGGAGGGGGAGAGAGAGAGGGGAGAGAGAGAATACCAAGTAGGCTCTTTTCTGACAACACAGAGCCCCATGTGGGGCTCGAATTCAAATGGTGAGATGATGACCTAAGCCAAAATCAAGAGTTGGACACTTAACCAACTGAGCCACCCAGGGGTCCCTGACCTTTTAATATTTCTAGGATTTCTTATCTATTAAAAACTTACTATTTCGGTTTATATATGTCAATATCTTTCACAATCATGATTAATTATTGTAGCATTTCACTCTTGACAAAAATAATGAATGCTTATGTGTGTGTGTTCAGAAAAATATTGATATCCTGAAAAGATATTCTCAAATTCTAGCTACATTTTAACAGGCCAATCAGGGGGCACCTGGGCGGCTCAGTTCATTAAATGTTTGACTCCTGATCTCAGTTCAGATCTTCATCTCTGGGATGGGAGTTCAAGCCTTGTGTTGGGCTCCACACCTAGAGGGGAGCCTTTTTTTTTTTTTAAAGTGAAAATACACACACACACACACACACACACACACACACACAAATAGGCCAATCAGAGGTTACATGTTTGGTCTGTACCAGATTTCATTTGTTTACTACAGTGCTCTAAGCACTTCCTTCCTTCCTTCCTTCCTTCCTTCTTTCCTTCCTTCCTTCCTTCCTCCCTTCCATATCTCTCCTGCCTCCCTCCCTCCATTATTTCCTTCTTTCCTTCTCTACATCCCTGTCCCAGAAGAGAGGAAAGAAGAGTTAAAACTTCTCAAGCAATTCTAAGATTTGAGCCAGTTTTCAGACCCAGAATACCTTGAATGAATGGGAGACTAGGTCCTCTTGAATAAGGATTTGGCTATACTGCCAAAAAATATATGTTGTTTATTTTTCATTCATTCTTCCAAGAAGGGAGCTTTGGAATTTTCAAGAGTGACTGGCATTGGTGAAAAGGAAATAATCAAATTTGGGGGGGATTTCTGGACACTGGCTCTGAACTAACACTAATTTGAGGAAACCCAAAATGTCACAGTGTTCCACAAATAAATAGGAGTAGGGGCTTATGGAGGTCAGGTGATCAATGGAGTTTTAGCTCAGGTCTGTCTCAAAGTAGTTTCAGTGGGTCTGCAAACCCATCTTCTGATCATTTCTCCAGTTCTGGAATGCATCATTAGAAAAGGGATACTCAGCAACTAGCAGAATCCCTATATTGGTTTCCTGACCTGGAGAACCAATATGGAGTAAGGGCTATTATAATAGGAAAGGCAAAGTGGAAGCCACTAGAGTTTGTTTATAATTTAGTTCTCAGGGGATCTTGATTGCCTCTCCCTTCCACAAGATGTCACACTAATTACATAGATGTTATATTGATTGGACTTAGCAAGAAGTAGCAACTACTCTGGACTTATTGGCTGAACATTTGTATGTCAAAGAGTGGGAAATAAATTAAAAATTCATTGACTTCTACCTAAGTGAAATTCCTAAGGTTCAGTGGTATAGGGCATATCAAGATATCCCTCGTAAAATAAAGGGTAAATTATTGTAACTGGCTTCTACTATAAACAAAAAAGAGGCACAATGCCTAGTGGGCCTCTTTGCATTTGGGGTAACATATTCCTCAGTTAGATGTGCTACTCTGGCTCATTGACTGAGTAACCCAAAAGCTGCTAGTTTGGAGTAGAGCAGAGTACAAGACAAGGCTCTGCAGCAGGTCCAGACTGTTGTGCAAGCTGATGTGCCATTTGGACCAGATCCAGTGATACTTGAAGTGTTAGTGGCAGACAGAGATGATGTTTGGAATCCTTAACAGGGCCCATAGATGAATAATAGCATAGATCCTCCAGATTTTGGAACAATGCCCTGCCATTCCTGGGGACAACTAATCTTTTCAGAAACAACTTTTGGCTTCCTATTGGGTTTTAGAAGAGATCAGGTTGCCATGTAGCTTGAGCTGCCCATCATAAACTGGGTGTTGTCTGATCCACCAAGTGACAAAGTTGGGTGTGCACAGCAGCAACACTCCATCAAAATGGAGGTGACATGTATAAGACTGGTCTCAAGCACGTCATGATGGCGCAACTAAGTTACATGATAAAGCGGTTTAAGTGCCCATGGTTCCCACTCTTGTTATATTATTTTTCTCTCCCAGCCTGCATCCATGGCATCATGGAGAGTCTCCCACAATCATTTGACTGAGGAAGAAAAGCCTCAGCCCTACTTTGTGTAGGACTACTTTGTGTATCGTTCTATGAAATATATAGACATCTCCCAAGAGTGGATATCTGTAGCACTACAGTCCCTTCTGAGACATCCTTGAAGGACAACAATGAAGGGAAATTCATCCAGTGAGTAGAACTTTAAACAGTGTACTTGGTTATTTGTTTTTATTAGATGGAGAAAGGGCCAGATGTGTGATTTTATACCAATTCAGGGACTATGGCCAATGATTTGCCTGAATAGTCAGGGACTTGGAAAATTGGTGATAAGGAAGTCCAGGAAAAAAGGCCTATGGACAGATTCTCTGAATAGACAGAAAATATATAGATATTTGAGTCTCACGTGAGTATGATTTTAATAATAAAGTGGATATGATGTCTCATTTTGTTGCTATGAGTCTCTTTCCCCAGGCACTCCTGTCACTCCCCAATGGATTCATGAACAAAGTGGTCACAGTAGCAATGACAGAGGTTATGCATGGATCCAATAACACGGGCTTCTATTCACTGAGTCCAATCTGGCTATAGTCACTGCTAAGTGTGCAGTCTTCCAGCAACAGAGGCCAATACTGAACCCCCCTAGCACCATACTGCAGGGTCATCAGACTGCTATTTGGTGATAAGTTGGTAACATTTGACTGGTAATCATCATTTCTTATTAGAAAAGACACTTCTTTGGATATAGATTTGACATGCTTGCATGCAATGCTTCTAAAACTACCATTCATGGGCTTACAGAATGCCTTATCCACTGTTATAGTATTTCCACACAGTGTTGCTTCTGACCAAGGAACACACTTCACAACAACAAAGTGCATCAGAGGATCCATACTCATGGGATCCATTGATCATGTTCCCCATCATTCTGCTTTAAATCAGCTACCAACATATTGTACCGTTTTTCCCATAGCCAGGATCCACGGGTCCAAAATTCAAGGGGTAGAAATGGAGGCGACACCACCCATCATTACATCTGATGTTCCAGTAGCAAAAAAAAAAAAAAAAAAATTGTTTTATTTCTGAAATCTTTTTTTTTTAAGTTTATTTATTTACTTTGAGAAAGAGGGAGAGAGCAATCTGGGGAGGGCAAGAGAGGGTGAGAGAGAGAGAATACGAACTAGGCTCCACCCTACCAGTGTGGAGCCCAATGTGGGGCTTGAACTCATGAACCGTGAGATCATGACCCAAGCTGAAATCTAGAGTCTGACATGAAACCGACTGAGCCACACAGACGCCCCTCTGTTTCTGAAATCTTATGCTCTGCTGTTCTAGCAGACTTAGAACCAAAGGAAGGAATGCTTCCACTAGGAGAGGCAACAATGATTCTACTGGACTGGAAGTTAAGACTGCCTCCCAGTCCCTAGACTCCTCATGCCTCTGAAACTACAGGCAAAGAAGAAAGTTAGTGTACTTATTGAGGTTATTGATTCTAAGGGGAAATTGGACTGCTGCTCCACAGTGGCAATAAAGAAGACCATGGCTGATACACAGATCCCTTAGGTGTTTCTTAGCAGTACCATACTCATTAAAATCCATGCACAGCTACAACTATCCAATTCATGAAGGACTACTAATGGCTCTGATTCTTCAGGGATGAAGGTTTGGATCACCTTATGAGGCAAAGAAACATAACCAGCTTGGGTGTTTGCTTGGAGTAAAGAGAATAAAGAATGGGTAGTGAAAGAATGTAGTTATAAATACCAGCTACAACTATGTGATTAGTTGCAGAAATGAGGATTGTAATTGTTCTGAGTATTTATTCCTGATTGTGTTGTGAATGTTTGCATATATATTATATATATTTGGAGACCCCTGACTCATACAAAAGTATAGACAAGAAAGATGATAACAAAAAGTTATGAGAGTTAGGACACACACAAAATAATAAATGAAAAAAAAAAAAAGATGAAATTAATCATTTGAAACCCCTTCAATGAGTACAGTCAATGAGCCAAAAGAGTCAATCATCTGAAACCCCTTCAATGAGCATTCAAATAGGTGAATGAAGCAGCATCTTCATACTGATAAAGACATTGACTGTGACAAATATCATCATCTTTATGTAGATTCTTATGCTGATAAGAACCTTAATCAAAACTACATAATTAAAGAGGGCTTTTTATTATGATGATCCAATTAATGATTTTAGAGAATCATTTAAAACATAGAATTCACAAAAATATCACATCTCACGCAAAATACTTTGAAATGACATTTTAAAATTATCACACTTTTATGAGATCCTAGTTAGTCTTACCGAGAACCAAAGGTTGCCTATTTGTTTTCTGTAAACAACTCTTTACAAAAAGACTGTGTGTGTGTGTGTGTGTGTGTGTGTGTGACTTATACCAAAACATTCGATTGTGAAGCCTCTGTTGATCACATGTCTGCTTCATTAGCATGTAACAAATAAAAATGCAGTGTACCAACTACCTGAAGAAAAGGCAAGAAAGAACATTCAACTTTATTTTATTTATTTTTTATTGACACTTTATCTTTTCAGAGCAGTTTTTGATGCACAGCAGAACTGAGGGAACCATACAGAACTTTCCCATATACCTCCTCGCTCCACACAAGTAAAACCTCCCCCATTATCAACATTCCCCATCAAAGTGGTACATTTGTTATAGCTGATAAGTCTACACAGACATATGACAATCACCCCAAATCCATAGTTCACATTAGGGTTCATCTGATGTTGTATATTCTATGGTTTAGACAAATATATAATGACATGTATCCATTATTATGGTATCATACAGAATATTTTCACTGACCTAAAAATCCTCTGTGCCCTGCTTATTCATAACCTCTTCTCCCCCCACCACCAACCCTGACAACCACGGTTCTTTTTACTGCCTCCATGGTTTTGCCTTTTTCAGAATGTCATGCAGTTGGAATCCTGCCATATATAGCCTTTTTAAATTGGCTTCTTTCAACTTACGAATATGTATTTATCATTCCTCCATGTCTTTCCATGGCTTGGTAGTTCACTTCTTATCATGAATAATATTCCATTGTCTGGATGCACCACAGTTTGTTTATTTATCCGTCACCTTCTGAAGGACATCTTGCTTGCTTCCAAGTTTTGGTAAGTGTGAATAAAGCTGCTATAAACATTCATGAGTAGGGCTTCGTGTGAATATAAGTTTTTAATTCCTTTCGATAAATACCAAGGAACATGACTGCTGGACTTACAGTATACGAGACCTAACTCCAGGTAAATATTGTGGGGGCTCCCCTATGACTGGGCCCCTCTGGAGATTTTTAACTCTCAGACTTGTCCACACTTGAGTCTCCAGCAATCCATCACTTACAGGTCAGGTTTTCCTACCGCAGAGCTGGTTTCTACTTCACTGGTTTCCGCTTGTGAGTCTCTGCTCCAGGAAAAAACAGTTCCCCGTATTTGCCTGTTTTTCTCTCTCATCTTAGAAGCAGCATTTTGCCCTGTGTCCTCCCCTCTTCTGGATGCAAGAGTTGATGTTTTAATCTATTCAGATTGTTACTTTCTGTTAGGATGGAGTGGCAGCTTCCAAGCTCCTTACAAGCAGAAGAGAACTTCAACTTTATTTTGAAATATAGACAAAGAGAGTTTTAGTTACACATTTTTGGGCAAAATCTGTTTGCCTTCAGCGTTCAAGGTGAAAAGTAACGTTCTTCAAAAAAACGTAAACTGCATATGAAATATTAAATTAATCGCTAAAATAATCCGTTTTGCATCAGCATTTGAAAAACCTAAAAATGAAAAAAAAATGCCTAACCTTAAAAATTTCACTTTAACATCTGCTTTTGCTGCATCCTATAGGTTTTGGAATATTGTGTTTTCTTTTTCTTTTGTTTGGAGACATATTTTGATTTGCCATTTGATTTCTTGTTTGGCCCACTGCTTTTGCAGTAGTATGTTGTTTAATATTTACATATTAAATATTCAATATTTACATTGTAGGTTTCTCCGGCTTTATTGTTGATCTTCAGTTTTGTACCATTGTGGTTGGAAAATATACTTGGTATGTTTTCAGTCTTCTTAAGTTTGTAATATTTGTTATGTCCCTTTTTATGTGATTTAACTAGGGGATTCTTCTCTTCTGTATGTACTGGAAGAAAATGTGCATTCTATTTTTCTTGGATGGGATGTTTTACATATATCTTTTAGAACAATGTATTCTGAAGTATGCTTCCAGTAAAAAATGTTCTTGTTGAAAAACAAATAACTTTAACCTGAGGGTACTTGTTTAATGTTTATTTATTTTTTGAGAGAGAGACAAAGACAGAGCATGAGTGGGGGAAGGGCAGAGAGAGAGGGAGATACAGAATCCGGAGCAGGCTCCAGGTTCCAAGTTGTCAGCACAGAGCCGGACACAAGGCTCAAGCCCAGGAACCAAGAGATTATGACCTAGGCAGAAGTCAGATGCTTAACCAGTTGAGCCACCCAGGCACCCCTGATAGTACTTGTTTAAAAAAAGCATATCAGAGTGGAGGTGAATGGGGGGATGGGTGAAACGGGTGAAGGGGATTAAGAGTACACTTATCATGATGAGCACTGACTAATACAGAATTGTTGGATCACCATATTGAACACCTGAAACTAATATAACACTATGTCAACTATACTGAAATTAAAATTAAAAATCTTAATAAAAAGGGGGGAGAATTAACTAAAAACATATTCTCATATGAAAAAAAATACAAATTCTTAGGATTAATTTAAATTATGAGATCGTGTGTATAAGATAATGACCTAAATAAATAAACGAGAAATTTATTGTTACTCATAGCTGTAAATTTTATGTCATTTGATAAATGTCAACCATTGTCAATTACTGTGCCTTACTATTATGAAGGAAAACCCTCCAAGTTATTTTTTTGACTGTTTGATCACTGGAAAATCAGTAATTGTAATATACCTTTGAATAACATTCATTGGCTGCTATATGACAATGTAACTTTTAAGACTGCAAGCATTCCATAAAAACATGACTAAATATATAGATTATGTGCCATGGGCACCTCCTAACCTTGATGTCATTTAAAAAAAAAGCTACTGCCATGGTTCCAGAAATACTGCTTTCATATTTTGCTACAATTACCAGTTTTCTCTTTGGTTTATCTTAAATATAGTTGACAACTTGGGTTTTTCTCTAAAGAGAAAGTCTGCTCCTTATTATAAACTTGTAAATATATTTTTGAAGCTTGAAAGTAAAACCAGAACATGAGCAAAATGTGAAAATGTATTTAAAAGTTGATAAAGGTTAAGTGTGCTATTTTGATTACAATTTGGAATGCTTAGCAAAACAAAAGAGAAATGACAGATTCTTGAACTTGGGCATATTTGAAGGTATCTTCTTTTATCAGTTTAAAATGTATTTATTAAAAATGAGAGAAAATTCAAATAAAAATGAAATTATAAAACAAAATGATAGGGATGCACAATAAAGCCAGTAGCAGTCATGCTTATAATCTAGAAGTGAATTGTGACAAATATTTTTAGATCAATATTAAAAGTAGCAATTGAAAAGGAAGAGTGTAAATAGTTGATAGGTCTTTGATTAGATGATGATCAGTTACTGAAGAGAAATGAATCATATGAATTCATTTGAGAAACTGATAATAAAAATAATGTAAAACTTATAGTATGCTACTATAATCAGAGTATGGAATATTTAAGAAACAATCACATGACTTACAAGATTATACCTTATATAGGAAGAAACTTGATAGATGTTTTCCCAATTTGACAGTGATCATAAAAACTTACATGACATTAACTAACAACAAGTTGTGAGATTGAAATATTTCTAACAGAAGTATTTTTCTGTTATCTTTATAATAAATGCTATTAAAATTATTGTTCTTTAAACTTTTTTTAATGTTTTATTTATTTTTGTGAGAGAGAGAGAGACAGAGAATGAGTGGGGGAAGGGCAGAGAGGGAGACACAGAATCTGAAACAGGCTCCAGGCTCTGAGCTGTCAGCACAAAGCCTGACGTGGGCCTTGAACTCGGGAACAATGAGATCGTGACCTAGGCTGACATTGGACACATAACCAGCTGAGCCACTCGGGTGCCCTTAAAAACTACTGTTACATTAAGAGGCAATCAAAGTATATGCAACCAAAAATGTAAGAAAAAAAAGTGTTATTAAAAGACTGTCAGACCACTAAGTCTTGCACAACATAAGTTCCTAGACACTCTTGGTAAAGTGGATTTAGATAATAGAGTTGCTTTAGATTACTCATTGGCTAAACAAAGAAGAGTCTGTGCCATGGCAAATACCTCTTACTCTACCATGAAGGATGTGTCTGGTATTATAGCGAACATAAGAAATTTACAAATAAGCCACTGGGCTAAAATACATTAATGCTCCTTCAGGTACATCCTTTGATTTATTTGATACCAACTGGCTTGGTTCACGGGAGCCTTGGCTAAAGAGTATACTTTGATCTCTCAGTCTTATCACCCTAATGGTCATAGCTGTAGTCTCCGGGTGCACTATTTTCTCTCAAAGGTCTTTGGGGAATTCTATTGTGAGTAAACAGGAATTTACTATAAACGATATTCCTAGTTTATATTTAGCCTTTGCACAAGATGGATTCCATGTCATCTTTTCCATCATTAAAAAAGAAAATGATCCTTTTTAAACCTTACTTTTTAAAATATTTTGTCTCTATGTTCAATATTTAGTTGTTCTCATATGGAACTTGAGTTTCTTTATAAAGGAATATTTTTCTAATTTATCGATATAAGCAGGAATCCTTTTCTGCTTTTCATGATGTTACCTCTGTGTAATATTAAAATATGCAAAAATCTTTTTAACCAAAGATTCTAGAATAATGTTGGTTTTCTTCAGTCAGTGTTTTCCAATCTGTTCAGCAATGTTACTGGGATACTGATCAGAATATTTATTAAATCAGTAAACACATGCCTCATAGGACCCTTTAAAACCTATTTTATCCTACCATAGGCAAAGAGCATTACTTTTACATTTTCTATGCCATAAAATGTATTTACACAACACTAATCTATATAATTGCACATATTATATCAAAAAATATATGCTTTCTCTACCTAGGTACTAAAAAAAGTTTACTTCCAAATGTTTCACTACTAGTCTTTTATGAACATTTGTTGACTATATATTTTTTATAGAGAAAGATACAGGAATAGTTATCTTCTGTAGTAGTTTCCTGTTGACACAACAACAAATTACCAAAAATTTGGTGAAATCTTTAAAATTGCATCCACATATTATCTTTCAGTTTCAATGGTTTGAAAGTCCAGGGAACGTGTGGCTCAGCTGGTTCTTTGTACTGGGTTTCACAAGGCAATATCAACGGTTGGAAGACTGTGTTCCTTCATGGAAGGTTAAGTAATGAATGCACTTCTAAACTCACTCAGGTTTGGCAGATTCCGTTCCACTGGCGATGTTTTACTTTTCGTCAAAATTCCATAATGTCTGACATTAGAAAATGGCTGGATTCTCCTACCTGCTTGTGAAAAACGCTACTATACACTTATGAACTAACTAGCAAGAAAAGGCAAATAACACATTGAAATTATTATTAATATACTTTTGATCTTATGGATCTCCTGAATGGGGCTCCGGGTTCCCTAAGAGTCCGAAGAAAATACTTTGAAAAGCATTATTCTAGAGGACCAATAGAAAAAAAAAAGATTATTTAATATGAGTGACAAGTAAGGAGGAGGATCATACAAAGTGTACATTTTTAACTAAGTACCCAGATTATCATGTTATGGAGGGCGTCATTCTCAACATAAAATGGTCCTTCCCAATTCTGGGCAAAAGAAGAAAGGACAATAATAAACTGAAGCATGTATTTTAATTTATGTTAGAGTAAACCTAGTGAATTCTAATTTTGTAACAAGTATTTGTGTGTGGAAATGCATCGAGGTCTTATTTCCTTGATTTTTACCAACCTATTCTTAGGTGTCTGACCTGTAGTTTGGAGATGGTGATGATCTTAGGCTTTCAAACTTGTTTGAAACTACTCTCTCTGACTAAAATTCATTATGGCAGGAGTCAGATTTTCCATTAGTGGCTGGTGTAAGCTGCCACCTACCTTCTATTTGAAATAAGTTGTCCATGATATTCTTTGATGAAGCTTAAGAACATTTCTTTGCAAAAACAGAGGAAAATTATTGAGCGGCTGGATATATTTTTAGTGGATGTGTCCTTCAAATAATTTTCTTCATGATTACTGACAAACTGTTCTCTGCCTTCAGCTCAATTAGTTAAAGTTCTGTTAGAGTATTTAGTTCCTAAATATGATTACCTAAATCCTAAGCGAGGGAAAAGGAATAAAGAATACAATGCCTATATACATTTCATTTCAATGTTTTTCCACTCAGATCACTGGTGTTTCACAATTTATTTTATTTTTACCTATAATAGAGTGTCTTGTGAATTTTTTATTTACCTAACCTCAGAATTCTGTGCTTTCCTGAATGCTTTATAAACTAGAAAATTAGGAATTGCCTAGCATCTTTTGTGAATTATTAAAAAAAAAATTGTTGCTCTCATTCAGAGCAGATGGGAAAAGAGCAACTCATTAGGAAATGTGCACAGAAATAGCACATGATGTTGGACAAAATATGTTCCAGAAAGTAAAGACAATCAATTACTCTTTTGATGTTACATTTAACTCCTTCTCCATTCATTTTCATTGATTCGTCAGTCATTTACTTATTTTTAATAGATCTTATATACTAACAGCTCCAGGTCAGGCACTAGGCTGGGCACTGAGATTATATCTGTGAGGAGACATACCATTAGGTCTTGCTAACTTTACCCTGAAGAGAGAATTCCAAGCTGGTTGTGTGCCACTTAAATCTAGTCTAAAGACATTCTAAAACAGAGTATTTTATTTTTATTACCTTTTTGAAAGCTTTTTTAAAAGCAGTTTTAGTTTTATAGCAATATTGAGAGAAAGGTAAAGAGATTTCCCCTGCCACAGAACATGCATGGCCTCCACCATTATTACATTTCCCACCACAGTGACACATTTGTTACAGATGATGAATCTACACTGACACATCATTGTACCCAAAGTGCATAGTTTACATTACCATTAAATCTTAAAGTGGTACATTCTATGGGTTTGGACAACTGTATAATTTCATATATCCACTCTTATAGTATCATAGAGAGTAGTTTCACTACCCTAAAGATCCTCTGTGCTCTGCCTATTCATCCCTCCCCCTCTCCCCACCCTAATCCCTGGTAAGCACTGTTCTTTTTACTGTCTTTTCCAGAATATCATACAGTCGGAATCACATAGTATGTAGTCTTTTCAGATTGGCTTCTTTACTTAGTAATATACACTGAGACTTCTTCCATGTTCTTTCAGGGCTTGATTGCTCATTTCTATTTAACACTGAATAATTCTTCATTGTTTAAATATACCATAGTTTATTTATTTATTCATCTACTGAGAGACATCTTGGTTGCTCCAAGTTTTAGCAGTGATGAATAAAGTTACTATCAACATCTGTGTACAGGCTTTTGTGTGGACATAAGTCTTCAACTCCTTTAAATAAATATCAAGTAACACGACTGCTGGATTGTATGGTATGAGTATCTTAAAAAACCACCAAACTGTCTTCCAAAGTGGTTGTGCCATTTTACACTCCCACCAACAGTGAATAAGAGTTCCTGTTATTCCACATCCATGCCATCATTTGGTGTTGTCAATATTCCAGATTTTAGCCATTTTAATAGGAGTGTAGTGGTTTTTCATTATACTTTGAATTTGCATTTTCCTGATGATACATGATGTAGAGCATCTTTTTATATTTATATGCATATGCATATCTCCTTTGCTGAGGTGTCTGTTAAGGTCTTTGGCATATTATTTAATTAGGTTTCTGTTTTCTGATTGTTGACATTTAAGAGTTCTTTGTATATTTTGGAGAACAGTCCTCTATCAGATAGATGTCTTTTGCAAATATATTCTTCCAATAGGTGGCTTGTCTTTTTATTCTCTTGACATTGTCTTTCAAAAAGCAGAAGTCTTTAATTTTAAGGAATTCTAGCTTACCAATTTTTCTTTCAAGGATTGTACTTTTGCCATTGTATCAAAAGTCATCATGAAGCCCAAAGTCAAGCAGATATTCTCTTACAGTTTTGCATTTTACATTTAGGTCTGTGATCCATTTTAAGTTACTTTTTGTGAAGGGTGTAAGGTTTATATCCAGATAGATTTTTCTTTCTTTTCTTTCTTTTGTTTTTAAATATGAATTCCATTTGTGTCAGAACCATTTGTCAAAAATACTTACCTTTGTTCATTATACTGCTTTTGCTTCTTTGTCAAAGATAAGCTGATTATATTTAGATAGGACTACTTTGGGGTCTCACTCAATTCCATTGATCCATTTGTCTATTTTTTTCACCAAAACCACACAGTCTTGATTACTATAACTTCACAGTAATCTTGAAGTAGGGTAGTTTCAGTCTTACAACTTCATTCTTCTTCAAACTTATGTTGGCTGTTCTGGGTCTTTTGCCTCTCCATATAAAATTTAGAATCAGTTTGTTGGTATCCAAAAAAGTTGCTTGCTAGGATTTTGGATTTTGATTGGGAATGCATTGAATCTATAGATTGAATAGGTCAAAGAAAGAACTAACATCTTGACAATACTGAGAATTCACTACCCAGGGTTTTTTTGTTTGTTTGTTTTGAATAAGTATTTGTCGATGGGCATACACATTTCCTTTCACTTAAAGTGTCTTCTCTGGGGTCACCTGGGTGGTTCAGTTGGTTAAGTCTCCAACTCTTGATTTCAGCTCAGGTCATGATCTTACAGTTCGTGAGTTTGAGCCCCACATCGGACTCCGTACTGACAACGTGGAGCCTGCTTGGGATTCTCTCTCTCTCTCTCTCTCTCTCTCTCTCTCTCTCCCTCTCTTATAGATAGATAAATAAATAAATAAATAAATAAATAAAGTGTGTTCTCTGGATCAGCAGCATTGGCATCATCCAGGAGCTTGTTAGAAATGCAGAATCTCCTACCCCACAACAGATCTATTGAATTAGAATCTGAATTTCAAAAAATTCCCCCAAATCATTTGTATGTTAAATTTGAGAAGCACTAGGTTAGGTCAGCATGAGCTTATGACCCTTTTGTCACTGGCCCAGACATGTATCTGACCCCCAATTCACACAGTACTTTAGTTGGTGAAGTAAATACATTATAGAAAGGTGTCTTTAGCTGTTTTCATTGTATGGGGGCAGGTGTGCAAACAAAAAATGCAAAGGGAAAGACACAAATTTTGTGGAAGCATTGTCTAGGGAGACACAAATTCTTCGGTGAGAGAAACAGTTGGAAAAGATTTCATAGATGTGGCATTTGAGCTAGAATTATAAGAATAGAAAGAAGCATGAAAGCATTTCCTGGGCAAGGGCAGAGAAACATGACAGATCATGGAGTATTTGGAGAATACCAATCATTATAATAAAAGTGCGTCTTAGCCTGAACAGCAGGCTGAATAGGATGAAGTAGCCAGAAATAAAAGTGAGAGATACAGCTTAGGATCCTATCAATGTATGCTAAGCTAATAAGAAAGTTATAGGAAAAGTTTGTAAACAGACCAGTGGCATCATATTGGAACTCTGAATCAAATGAATAGAAGGAGGAATGTTAACTTCGTGGATAATTAATATTATGCAGTGTATAAAGCAATATACTGAATACTTTGACAACACTGAAAACAGCAAGGTTTAGAGCTTAGTTTAGATTATACTATGTGTTAGTTTACAGCTTCAACTCCCCAGTTGCCAACTCCCTGTTGCCAAGCATGAAATATTAGGGAGGACCCAGGACTGTCCACATCCAGTTTCAATACTATAACATAATTGATCATTTCGCTCCATGTTTCCTTCTTCTTGAGAAAGCCACACACCTATTTAGATGCAGTATTTAAAATACTATCCCATTTTGGCTTGACCTTACTTGTGGAATTCTCAGATTCAGAGTCAGTACTCTGCATTACGCTATGTGTGTAAAATCTACTAATAATAGAAATATGATATGACAGAGGGATGATACATTGATCTTATTAGATAATATTCCCAAGAATCAGTTATATAGTCATTTAGGAAGATTTTCAGGGTTTATGATATTCTGGGAATACATACATTTTTAAAAACTCAAAACTTGGGGCACCTGGGTGGCTCAGTCATTTGAGCGTCCGACTTTGGCTCAGTTCATGATTTCATGGTTCGTGAGTTCGCACCCCATACCGGGCTTGAGGCTGTCAGCCAGTCACAGCAAAGCCTGCTTTGGATTGTCTGTCCTCCTCGGCTTGCCCCTCCTCCACTTGTGCCCTTCCCGCCCCCAAAAATATTCAAAGTGCGCATCTATTGGAGGCCTGACACTGAGTTAGTCCTTTTTACATAAATCATTTTTATGAACATTAAGATTCTGCTGCACAAAGCAAAACTACAGTGAGGCATCACATTATACCTGTCAGAATGGCAAAAGCAAAAAAGGTAAGAAATAACAGTGTTGATGAGGACATAAAGAAAAGGGAACCTTCATGCACTGCTGGTATGAACGTAAATTGGTTCAGACACTGTGAAAAACAGTATGAAGGTCCATCAAAAAGGTAAAAATAGAAATATCATATGACTTAATAATTTCACTATTGTATATTTACACCCTCTCCCCAAGAACAACACTATTTCAAAAAGATATGTGCACTCCTATGTTTATTGCAGCATTATTTACAATAGCCAAGATATGGAAACAATATGCGTCCAAGGATGGATGAATGGAAGATATGGTATGGACACACACACACACACAGACACACACATGCAGAGGAATATTATGCAGTCATAAAAAAGGATGAGATTGTGCCACTTGTGACAACATGGATGGACCTGGAGGGTATTACGCTAAAGGAAATATGTCTGACTGAGAAAGACAAATATCATATGATTTCACTCATACATTGAATCTAAGACCAAAACAAACCAATGAATACACAAACAAAAAGCAGAATCAGACCTATAATATTAACACAGAAACTGATGGTTGCCAGAGGGGTGGGAAATAAAGGGATGGGCAAAATGAGTAAACAGGAGTAGAAGATACAGGCTTCCAATTATGGAATGAATAAACCATGAGGATAAAAGGCACAGCACAGGGAAACGTAGTCAATGAGATTGTAATGGCACTGTGTGTTGACAGACAGTAGCTACACCTGTGGGGAACGTGGCATAATTATTGAGGAGTTGAGTCACTATGTTGTACCCCTGCAACTAGTGTAACATTGTGTGTCGACAACATTCCAATAAAAGTTTGGAAGGAAAAAAAGACTTTGCTATAAAGAAGATTTTGTCAAATCCATTTTCATGTTTCAGGAAAACAAGACTCAAAGATATTTCATTTCTGCTCAAAAATAAAGTTCACGGCTGATATGTCTGAAATGTTATGACAATGATGTATAGCTAACCTCCAGTCCTATTTCTCTCTCCCACTGGAAATAATATCGAACTCCATTGCTTAGACTCTATTGCAGTAAGGGGTGGCATATGAATGGTTTCTCATCGCTGAATGCCAGTGGAAATGACACACAGAACCTCTAAAGGCAGCTTGTAAATTCTGGAATCTCCATTCATATTTCCCTTCCACTAGGTGATTTTTGACTCCCAAGCTGACTTTAGAAGGCATTAGTTGAAGGTGATAACACCTTCCATAACCTGCAACCTTATAGGACTTGCATGGAAATACACTCTCTCACCCCTTTCTTGGTCAGCAACATCAGATTGGATTTTATAGCAACAAAAGTAAACAAACACACTTTCATAATAGAAAGTCACTGAGATTCCAAGAGTTCTGTCTTATGTCAACAATCATCACCCTGCCTTGAACTGCTCATAAGAAGGCCTGAACCGTGGAGGTGTGGTTGGGAGACTGAAGTTGTCAAGGAACAATCTGTGAGCAACATGTTGGGTCCAATGCTGGAACAAAATTTGAAAGAGGCCAATGAACATCAATGATGAAGGCAACGGGATCTTGTAGGATCCTGAAATTGGTTTTTCTTTTGCCCAGGGCTCATCTAATTGATAGGGTTATGAGGATTTACACAAGTTATTGTATCTTTATACCAATAAGATTATGTTCTTAGAGTGAGAAGAAGGTTCTGAATTACTACAAATTTGTGAATCCCTCCTACTGGTAATATAATGAGTTTCTGTGTACTTTGTTATTTTGCAAAACGTGCAAAATCGCTATATGAAATTTTAGATGCTGTGTATGTGAATTAGTATTCCAAGATGTCTCAAGACAGTTGATTTAGCTCTGAATCCTCTGCCAGATTTAAGATTCTAGTTTCATACACTCACATGCCTCAAATGTTTAAAGCAAAGCAACAGCAAAATGAAAGAAAGCAACCATCTTTAGCCCACAAAATATAAGTGAGGATATTGAAGTTTCCTTGAAAGAAAGATGTGAGTAACATTCAATAATAAAGCAAGTTCCCCTTTGCCTGTTCTCATTCTCAGAATCCTGTTTGTTCCCCCTCACCTTCTTCACTACATATATGCTCTTGTATTAAGTTTAAGGCTTCAAAAAACCCTGCTTATTTTAATAATATTTACCACTAGAGGGCATTTTCCTCCCATCTTAAACTCTTCGTCCCTGTCTTTTTTTTCTTTTTTTTTTTAAACTGGAGGTACTGAGTATACTTTATTAACTTGCAAAGATAAAATATTTCAGATCAATAAATTAACTCAAATTATTAAGAACATATATTCTTTGTGGCACATAGTGTAAGCATCCAGATTCTATAGTTAAACTAGCTGGAATTTAAAACATTGATCCAACAAACAGTTTTCCAGTTTAGATTATGTATCAATATATCAATACACTCACATACATACATATATAGGGCTTTGTAAACCATTTAAATGATATAAAATAAACATAGTGGCCACAAACCAAGCCTCTTAATGTATTTTAGTTATCTAAATGTGTATTTGAAAAGATTTGTTAAAAGAAAGATGATTTTTAGTTAGGTTAAAAAATGAAGTCTTTTTCCATCGAAGAGGACAAAGTAAATGGTCACAGCAAAGCTGTCTCATGGCTTGAGTTGCTGTTTGCATTCTCCTGGAAGCCCACTCCACGGTGGAGTCACCCTGCAAGATGTTCACGAGGGAACACCATTGTGTTTGTCACCCGCGGAAGGTAAGGTGAGGAAGCAGGATTGGGCAAAGACTGAATTCAAATCCTTCACAGGATGGCAGAAGTCAGTCCTGTCCGATGCTCTGGAGCTAAGAATGGTCCATTAGATTTGTCCAGAGTTAGGCTGAAATGGCCCGTCTTTGTATTCCTTATCCACCAATTGTTGGATGTGGACCATGGAGGGGACTAGAGCAGTTAAAGAGTCAGTATGTGCAGCTGAGGAATTCCTAAAGAGGTTAAAGGTCAAATACGGGCTAAGTCCTTCTGGGAAGGGAGATCTGGGAAGTGCTTGGCTATGTCTATCACAGCTTAGTTCTATGGAGAATTTATACGAACTTCTGATTAAATGGGGGCTCTGGAATCGGTAAGTGTAGCCAGGAACAAAAATGCATTTTGTAGACCAAGTAGTATTTTTTCAATGTAGTGATTAAAAAATAGTAATAACATATCAGTGTTTAGCGCATACTGTTAAAATTACAGGTCAGAAATTGAGAGAAAAATGTGAAGTTCCTTTGCATACGTGAGTGGTGTTTTACTTGGAACAAAGAATTTTTTTAAGTAATTCAACATGAGGAATGCCTGGGTGGCTCAGTTGGTTAGGCGTCTGACTTCGGCTCAGGTCGTGATCTCATGGGTTTGTGTGTTCGAGCCCATGAGCCCACTTTGGGGCTTGGGATTCTCTCTCTCCTTCCATCTCTGCTCCTCCCCTGCTTGCACTCTCTTTCTCAAAATAAGTAAACTTAAAAAAATGAAACAATTCAACATTAATAAAGCTATTACGTTTGCTCTAATTGGAAATATTGATATTAATGTCCTTGAGTAGAGAAAATTATGTTTGACTTGCCAGGAATTTCCAGATTATTGAATAGATAACTTACCAGAAGGCATTTACAAGAACATATAAATAA
Source organism: Panthera uncia (assembly GCF_023721935.1). Taxonomy (NCBI): domain Eukaryota; kingdom Metazoa; phylum Chordata; class Mammalia; order Carnivora; family Felidae; genus Panthera; species Panthera uncia. The sequence continues at coordinate 84,420,118 of NC_064816.1, forward strand.
CAACTTAGGAAAAGAAAACTTAACTGTAAAATTAGAACTTTTCTGTCAAAAGACATCTCTTTGTCCTTTTCCCCCCTTATACACACTTTACTTTTTAGAGTGCATTTTTCCTTTATTTTATGAAATTGAGAGTGGAATGAAATCCTGAGAAATAAATGATATTTTCAACAATTTCTGTAAGTCAGCTTCAAATAACTGAATACTCTTTGTTGACTTTGTTCACCAGGAAAGCCTTCTGTACGTTCGTGATCTCAGTTACCAGAAGATGGCACTCTTGTTCCTCAGCAGTGAACCTGGAGGCTTTGAAGCTGTCAGGAGTATCAGTCACCTATCTCTCCATGAAAGAAATATAATAAAGAAGGCGCCTTCACCCTGTTTATCTGAACCAATTGAGATTCTTTATGTGCAGGTGCAACTAATCCTTTCAAGATGTAATGAAGCTCAATAAATCCTCCTTCTGCAATATCTTCACTAGTCTTTGGAACTGATTTTACTTTTTGTGAGAGGCCAAGTGCAGAATGGCTTCGCACAATGCCGTGTGTTTAAGCAATAAGGAGACTGCTCCATTGTCTTGTGTCAAGCTGCCTGGGATGCAATTTCCTTTTTCCTGTTCTCAAAATTAGCTGATGAGAGCAAGTTCCCCAGGTGAGCATAAGTTCTCCAGGTTTCTTTTTTTTCCCCCTGAAAAGTAGGTGACCAAAGAATCATGCCTTCACTAGCTGTTATTCTCAACTTTATGTGCTAGCAAATTCACATGGTCACAATATATGATCCTATATCTCCATCACTGCTTCTTATTAGTAGAACAAAGTACTTCCCTCCTATTCATTTTCCTTTCAGTGATTTGTAAATAATGAAGTTATACATTGGAAATGTTCAGAATTATCGTAAACATTAGGATCACTAGCATGCAAATGTATATATACGTGTATGTATACTTACATTTTATATATATGCCTGTGTGTGTGTGTGTGTGTGTGTGAGTGTGTGCGTGTGTGTAATTAATTTCTTTGTTTACTTATGTAATACACAACACCTTGCCTTTTGGACTTGATAGCCAGTAACCATCATTTCAAGCTAGCATTTTTTTTGTCATTTTGTAAGAAATTTCAAATTCTCAGGTGTGGTTAATAAGAAATACTACTGCTATTTAGCTATGTGCTTCTGTGAGAAGTTGTGTAGGTAACAAACAGGACTTTTCTGAGTTATTCATAGCTTGGGAGAATTACAGTAATATCGACGGATAAGCTATGGGTCTCACCCCTTCACTCTCGGTTTTGAAAACCAGTAGCTGGCAATGAGAGTGAATAAAAAGCCAATGCAGAGGAGGCCTGCTACTCAGGACAATTATTTCGTGCTGATATTTCCTTCTTTCTGTATTCTTCAGCTTTTCCACTGCCGTTTGATTGGTACTAAAACACACTACTGTGACCCAGCTGAGTGAGACATCGGAATGACATGGTGTGCCTACCCCAAGTTTTCCCCTCTGTGACCATATGCCAGTTGTTGAAGGACTAAGCAAACAATACACATTTCTCCAAAAAAAACAAACAGGTCTTTTAAAATCTTCAGTCAGATTGAGTCCATTTCCAGCTTCTTTTAAGATCTTTCAACATTTTCAACTTGCATTTAAAATTAAAATTCACATAAATCCTTATGTTACATGCATTTTGAATTTCTCTTTAATCGGTCTCCTACCCTTCTACCCACAGCCCACTGAACTCCAGGGGCACCAGCCTAACTTTGTTTCCTGGAATACAGCATGCTTGTTACAGCCTTAGTATCTTTACTGTAGCAATTTCTTCTATCTGAGCATTCTTAGTGCTCATTTTTTGTTTTGTTTGTTTTGTGGCTAGCTCTTTATTTTCATTCAGATCCCAGAATCAATGTCATTCATTGACTTTCTATCATTCCATTCTCTTTTTAATTCTTCATCACTGCTGTATTAGTTTCCTAGGACCACCATTTTAAACAAATTATCGCAAACTAGATATTCTGTTCTGGAGACCAGAAGTCCGAAGCCGAGCTGCTACAGGGGCTATGTTTTCTACAGATGTTCCGGTGGGAGCCTCCTGCCTTTTGTCTTCTAGCGTCTAGTGCCTTCTCACATTCTTTGTCTTGTGGAAGCACCACTCAATCTTGGCCTCTTTCCATCTTCATAGAGAGACTTTGTGTCTCTCTGTATCTCCTCCTCTTCTTATAGGGATGATAGTCATTTGATTCAGGACCACTGCAACCCAGTATGACCTCTGCAAAAGTCCAATCCAAACAAGTTCTCATTTCTGAGGTTCTGGTTAGACATGGATTTGGAGGGACATTGTTAAACCCACTGTACTCACTATTTGATATTTTTCTTGATTATGTATTGATTTCTTTATTGTTCTCTTCATCCCATCCACCAGTAGAATGCCAGCTCCCTGACACAAGAAACATTGTCTGTCTGTCTATCTATCTATCTATATATACAATGGGAATTTACTAAATTTTTAACAAGTAAATGAAGAAGCAATGATTGCAATCTTTGTAGCTGAGGCTCTCAAACACATGCCATTTGAGGCATATCACTAATTCCTCTTGTTCTGATTCCAGGCAAAATGAAAATCTCCCTCTGCATGCTTTCTCTGTCATTCACAGTTTCTGATTGTAAATTAATAAGTTGTCCATCTGCTTTCCATATTGTATTTTGCAGTCTGGAGTCAGTATCCCCGAGTATATCGGTTCTTGAAATGTGGCAGATCACGTTTCTGAGTATGTAAGGACCAGACATTGGAACTTGCTGAATACAAGAAGGGAATTCTATTTTATGTGGCCTTTGTTTGGTTAATCTTTAGGATATCCCTGGAGATCCTCTAACCCAACACAGCCTGTCTTTATTCAAACCTCTCACTCTCCCAATAAAAGTCAGTGGTAATAGAGGAAAACTGGCAGAAGATAAAGATAATATCGGAAATTCTATAAAAACCTTTGAATATCAAAATAGGCACCAAAGATGCAATCCTTCCTTTGACTGTATGAGAGTATATAGGTGTTTTAAATTCCTATCACAGAAGATTTCATGTTTAGCTGCACATTAATAACACGTGGGAGCTTTTAAAAATCCTGATCCCCAGGTAGGACCCTGGACCAAATACATGATAATATCTGACACTCAAATACTGAGGTCTCAACATTCTTTGAAGAGATTCCAGTGCAACAGTGGTTGAGAATCACTGCTCTCTTTGATCTGGTTTCTCTGATTGCTGTTTCTCTTTCATGGGGGTGATTCTCCAAAGATGCCCTGTGGTCTATCAAAGAGTTCTTATCTGTAGTTCAGCTTCTCTTTCCTGTGTTTAGCTCTTTTAGATTCTGAAGTCTATCTGAGGGCAGAATGCTCAAACTACAACTGGCCTTTCTACTACTCACAGTTTTCAATGATTCTGGCAGAGAGGCAAGACTAACCTCAGAAAGAAATGTTTCTGCTCTTCTGTTCTGGACTTTCTGCCTCCCGCACCCCCACCCCCCACCGCTTTTCTCCAGCATTGCCAGCCACCTAGAACATCATCTTTTATTCCAACCCTGGAGGACAAACACCAATACTATAACTTGTCTTGGTGAAGAGAGATGTGTCATGTGGGATGGGGCAGAGGGGTGGCAAATGGGCTTAGGCTAGCAGATAGACTATTCCTTTTGTGGGACCTCAATTAATCCTACTAATGTTACTTTAGCTCCCTCTCACTCCAGGAACCCCTCATGGAATTTCTCAGGCTTCAGTCCTATCATGTTTTAAAAACCCTACTCCGCCAAAGTTTGATAAGCTGACATTCTTCTACTTGATCAAAGTTTGTCTCTTTGCGGTCTGTCAGAAATGGCTGATCTTGGGGTACTGGGGTAGCTCAGTAAGCTATGTGTCCAACTCCTAATTTGGCTCAGGTCATGATCTCACGTTTCGTGAGTTCAAGCCCCGTATCCAACTCTGTGCTGACGTTGTGCTGTCTGCTTGGGATTCTCTCTCTCTCTCTCTCTCTCTCTCTCTGCCCCTCCACTACTCTATTTCTCTCAAAAAAAAAAAAAATAACTTGGGGCACCTGGGTGGCTCAGTCAGTTGAGCATCTGATTCTAGATTTCAGCTCCAGTCATGATCTCACAGTTTGTGAGTTTGAGCACCACATTGAGCTCTACTCAGGACAGCGTGGAGCCTGCTTAGGATTCTCTATATTTCTCTCTCTCCCTCTCTCTCTGCCCCTCTCCCATGCTCTCTCACTCCATCAAAAATAAATGAACATTTAAAAAAATAACTGACCTTCTGGAACTTTGCTTCCCATTTCTGCACATGCTCTTCATTTATTCAATTAAAAAATATGTGTGTGTGTGTGTGTGTGTGTGTGTGTGTTTGCAGTTCTAGGGTATAATGTTAGGGAAGAAAAATATAACTGTGTTCAATATGCCTTTCTGCCCAATGCTACAGTATAATATCAAGTTATTTACACTTGCTACTATGCCATATATATACAAACACATACATACACACACATTTTTCATTCATACTCAGAGATGGCACTATTGATTCTAATATACTTGTTAAGAAAATTTATCATGTGGCTGGTAGTGCTTTAACTTTAAGTAAATCAATTAAACATGTGTTGAGTACTTACTACTATGTGTCTAGAACCAAACTGGGAGCTACAGATATAAAAATAAATAGGACACACTTGTTTTCCTCTCAAAAAGCTCACCATCTGGTTAAGATGCCAGTCTGATAAAAATATAGAGTATATCTCTATATAGATATATAATATAATGAGTACTAGAATAGGAGATATTTGGGAAGTTTGTCTGAGGATAAGCAAAGATAAAATAAATAAAATGACCTATGCCTTTGAAGGATCAAGATTTTATTTTTGTCATTGTTTTTTTGGTTTGCACTCATTGTCAGTTTTCCTCGGTGTTCTTCACTGGAGATCAGGGCCTGTCTTACTGGGAGGACAGTGGTGCTTTGGTTAAGGCTTCACAGTTTGAGTCACTTGGCTTCCTATGGTCATGGTTTTCTGAGCACACAATCCTTTCTGTTGGTTTTGAATTTTTTATACAACCTGACATTGACTCTGCCTCTTTGTCTTTTGAGCTGTATGAAATCGTTCCTTCAAATATGTCACTGTATCTTAACCAAGTATCAGACTGAACTACTTGTTGCCATTGTTTTGCTGGAGACAAATCTAGGTGGCAGGTGCATTTCCTCAACACCTTTATTGTATTATTTTCTGCCTGGGGTCACAATATTTGATTTTAGAAATCATCTTGTTACTGCTTTTCTTCATATACACCTGGCCCAAAATAGCTTGAATAGAGTCCCAATTATATAGAACTAGAATGGGTTTTCCTCAGCCAGATCTTAGAGGATCATGCTTGCGTTTTCTCATGTGTGGCATAGACATTTCATGCTTCTGTTTTTAAGAAGAAACATACATATTAGAAGATGATTAAAATTTCATTATATGGAAGTATTAAGTTGCAGTTTCCTTTTTTACCTATTAGAGAATTTGGGATATTAACTAGCTGGTAGCTTTCAGAAAAGTGGAAATCATTCTATATAACATTGTTTTAGGTTGATATGTTTTCCTGACATTTCACATATCTTTATAAAAGTTTTATTTGATATTCCACAATACTTCTGAGATTATTTTCTGCATATTTTTGCATAAATATTTAATATTCCTCTCTTTTCCTATTATCTCACTGCATTTAATTTGTTATAAATGTGATGAAGGTAATAAAAACTAATTAATATAAGGTAGTAATAAAAATTGAGAGGTGGTTGAAATAGTGTGAATTGAAATATTTATCCAGATATTTTATTCCAGATCGAGCCTTTGCCCCAGTATACCAGAGAGTATATTTTCCATTATATAGCTAACTGAAATGTATACCTGGTTATCAGAGTTGGTTTAGTTAGCATTGAATAAGAAGCACAGAATCTTTAAAGGAAACAAGTGTTAAATGCTTTGGAGAAAAAAAATTCACCATATTTAAAACAGAATTTTGTTATATCCTAATGGGAAAGTCTTTTTTTTTTTTAAGTTTGATTTTACTAAAATATTAGGTGCTCTAATAATATATAATTAAGATTAATAGTCTTCTCATTTCAAAAGTAGAGGAATTAAAGTTCTTTTATAAATGTACCCCTCATTTGAAACCACAGTCATTTGGAGAATTTATATAATATCAGCTTTCTCAATTAACGAAGAATTTGGGAAATCAATTCAAATAAGAAAATATAAATATCCAACTCTACTGGGTTTTCAGAGTTAAGAGATAGTGGCAGAAAAGAGTTGCTGTTAAGAAAACATTCCTAAGTAGATTGTCCACATTTTTCCATGTTAAGCTATCCCATTTATTCATTGGATTTTATATGACTTCCTTTCCCCTATCCAACCAGGTTTTATTCTCTAATAGCTCATAAGGAAAGTTAGAAAGAAAAGCATACTTTTTCATACTATGTATTCTAACAAGTAAGATCTTAAAGGCTAAAGAAATAAATGTTGGGTGCTGGTTTAATTAATCAGTATTTGCAAGTATACTTATTCACCGGTTTATTTTGGTTCTCCAACAGTTTATTTGGTTCTCCTCTACAGTGAAGGATTTTAATTTTGTGATTTATGACACCTACTATCTTTTAATAAAACAGGCGAATTTAGTAAATGAACTAAATTAATGTATGGAATCTACACATGTCAAACACTTTGACTCCATGTAATTACAACCTCAAATAGCATTAGTTAAGTTCTACCAACTGACACTGACTGAAACTATCACAGATTTACAATGTGTCATTTTCCCCCCTGGAGGTTCTTAATTCAGAGAAGGACACATGTTGAGATTCAAACTGAATGGGGCCAGTTCTCCATTAAATGGTTTCCACTTGATTCTGTGGTCATGGAACAAAATTTGTGAGTGAAAGCTCTCACATGGTTGGACAACAGGAATCAATTTAAATAGAAGGATGTGAAGGGTCGGTTAGCTGAGAATTTATATTATGATAGCATATGGTAGAGTTTGTCCCATATTAAAGGATTTCTGTGTGATATTTCAGTTTTAAGTAAACACACATTAGAGGTGCTCAAAAGTTGCTGAATTAATGACTTAAGGTGTATATTGTAATCAAAGCTTAATTGTTAATGATAATAGAAGGGAAGGGATATAGTACAAGAGTGGAGCTGTCAAGTAACGTAACTACCAGTTTTCATATGTGTAATGCATTTTATTCCCCCACTTGGTACATCTGCCATTCCCAGTACTTTCACCACCTTAGTTTGTATATTAAAGCCACATGGAAGAGACTAATTTTCATCCACAGCTGGGGAAGTGCCTGGTTAGCCATTATGGCCTTCATACCAGTACTGACCCATGTTCTATTTTATGAAGCTATCACTGTCTCTTGTCAGGCTGATTCAAAGCATTAGCTGAAATCGCTCTTGCTCCTCTGTATATCTTGGTTTTAAGTTATAAATTGTCTTGTACCATCCTTGAAGATGAAGAATGAGTAACAAGTTTTTATTTCATTCCTCACGTGCACTTAGGGCCACCCAATCCCACTTAGCTGTATCTAACCACTAACTTCTTGCCTTCAATTTCCATAACATTTACAATGTGTAACACGTAATTTTGTGCTGACATAAATGAGCATTTTCCATCATTTACTATAGGCAAGGCACTGCGACTTACATATGAAGTACATAACATTTGTAAATCTTTATAAAAACCCACTAGACACCTACTGTTATTTTCAGTTATCAAAGATGACAAGTAGTTTGTTAGTAAATAGCAAAGCCAGGCTTTATCTTTCATTCAGCAAATAGTTAATAAACACTATGTACAAAACACTGCTTGGTACTAACGAAAATTGTGGACTACTAGATACTAGTTATGTACTTGTTTAATGTTTTATTGTCTGTTTCACACATTGAAATGGAAAAGCGCTTACTGTAGGAATTGTGTCTTCTTTTTTTTATCCACTAAATATTCAGCAGCTAGAACCACGCTTGGTTTGATGAGTAGTGCCCATCAAACATTTACTGAATGAACAAATGAGTGAATGAAACATGGTCTCTTGGAGTGATGATATATGGATCAGAGGTACAGAAAGAGATATCATCTGCAGAAAGAATTCCTTGTCCAGCAATACAAGCCCAATCTAAAAAGGGGAACTAATAATTACTTCACAATCTCCTTTTATGCTCATTATATAATTTCACCACAGTTTTTTTTTAAGTATTAGATTAAATTAAAATTCCTTCAAAATTTTCCAAAATGCTAGAGGCGGAGTACAAAAATCAAACAATGAAAGGGTTTCACAACTCCCTAACAGTTGGGAATTACTGTAGGATGATCTGTAAAAAGATTTTACTTCATGTAAAGAAATCACACAGGAGTGGGTCTCCAGGGAAGAAGGCAGGTGCAGGTTGGCTAAAATTATGGAGTTTTTGTTACTCATGTGGATTCGTGTAATGTTACATTCTTCAAGATAATGACACATTGTGATGTCTTTGAATTGAAAAATAAAATGTCAAAAACAAAAGTTGCCAAGAAATTCAGACTGAGACATTTTATGATGTGAAAATAGCCTTTGCAAAATCCCTGGATACTCATATCCTGAGAGGTCTTTACTTGCGAAGTTGACAGACTGTTGATGCTTTCCACCAGTACAAACCCATTCTCAAGATTGAACTCTTCCTGAAATACAGTTTTAAAAGCTGAACACATGTAGCTAAATATAAATTGTGCATAGCATCAGTTATGTGAAGGATGTGAGTAATCTAAACTGCTAGGATCTTTCCACATAAAAACAAAACAAGTATTAAGGAGGGATTAATAGGTATGAAATCATAAAAGTTACTAGTAGGCACACTGAAAAACAGAAAGTTACCAAGCTGAAATGTTTATGCCTGAAATTTCAAAAATATTTACACAAAGCATTCTATATGAGTGAATTTGTATAAATATTTCAATTACCATGGAGAAATATTTATGTTAACTTTATACATTATAGAGACAGTGATAATTGATATGAAAAGCACCCTATAATCAATGCCTTCCACTACTTGTCCATTTTTTTGTGTAATGGGGCTAAGAATACTGAATCTCCCTGAGAGAAGGGAGTTGTTCCAGAATTACTTCTGAGATTCTTTCTAGACAATGTGATCTATCAATTGCTATAGTACGTACACCTCATGTTCTCTGAAAATGTTCATCACTTTCTATCACATGTTTCAGTTTCGACTCCTATCTCTACTTAAAGGTTTTAATCTCCTTGAAGTCAGATTTATACCTCTTGGGTGCAGAACAAAGTAAGGACTTAATAAATAATTTCTGAATGAATTAATGAGATGTATCAATCTCTACTGGTCTTCCTGAACCTAGGGTCAATTCCACAACACGTGTTTCATTGTTGATTTTTACATATTCTAAGATAGATGATTGTCTGTCATATGCATTTGTTTCTGATTGATAAAGCCTAAGTTAACAAATAGTACGGTGATGGTATGAATGCATTATAGCATATAGGATGATTTTTTTTAAGTGGGTTCAGATTGTAACCATAGTACAAGAGCCTAAGTATCCGCAATTGTAGGCAGAGATGAAAAGGTTTCTCAGGGAGAGAGTGAAGGTAAAATGAGGTTCATAGGCAGGCATAAGAGGCAGTAATCTGGATGATACAATTTGAGGCAGACACTTTCAGCCTCCCAGATACTTCTCATTTAATATTTGATGATACTATCACTTAGATTTTTAAAATTCTCTCAGTTATAGCAATTATTTTCTTTATGTTCATATGTACAAACTGGGAGGTCGTTAGAGACACATTTTTTAATCTTTTTGGAACAGTCCTATAATATTTGTAGTAGATCCTAAGGGACTTACTTGGTTTACTTTCTTTCCTTTGGCTTCCATGGGACGAGTTTGAAGAAAGACTCGGAGGCCTATTTTCATCTCCTCCTTTAAAAAATGCACTCTAAGAAGTAAATGAGAATAATGCATTTGAATACTCTCACATTAGACAGAAGAAAGACTCTGGCACAAACCTTCCCCTTGTCTGAAGTCTGTCAGGGTTTATATTAACTCTTAAAAGGGATTAAGGGAATCTAAAAAATCAGTGTAGACATATTGCTTCTGTTGTTCAATTATAATGGGACATGCCAGGAACTAGACTGTGTCAGGAATAGAAAGGCAGGGGCACTGGAGGAATTGGGAGGGCATCAACAGTGGTACCAGGGACCACTGTGATTTCCTAGAGAACATATCTAGTGTTGGGGATGTAAGTGTCAGCAGAGATGGACTCAAAAGAGTACACACAACGGTGTCACAGTCAGCATGAGATGGGTGCAGGTCTGTAGTCATAGAGGCTTGGAGTTGAGTTGGATGTAGAAGAGCAGCAGGACCTGAAAATGGGTTGCAGCAAGGTCTCTGGAAAGAACTTGGAGGGCCAGGCTTTCCAGGAGGAATCGACAACCGTGAGGTGCCATATTGCATTTTATTATTCCAAATGAGTTGCCTGTGACTTTTGTGACAAAGGTAGGGTTATTGGGTTTCTTCCCACTGGACTGTATATTCCTAGTGAAAGAAGGGCTATATTCCATTCTATTGGCAAACGATGTATGAAATGCAAAGATGAGGAAGGTGGGTAGGTGCTTGAGACGTAAAGACTGTAGATTCTCCACAAGTAATTTTAGCTTTGAACTTAAGGTTTCTAAATGGTAGCTGCTTTCAAATTTGAATAAATGGAGAGAGGGCTCTCATGTTTGAATTAGTTAAAAGACACACACACACACATACACACACACACACAAGCACATGCACACAGCTCTTTAATAACACAGATAAAACAATCCAAGATTTGAAAACCTGTATTTCCAGCTAAATAAGAAGCTTCCTGAACCAATCCCCTCATTTTTGAGATTAAGCCCAACAAAAATTCTCTTCCTTCTAGCATCAGTGTAACTCTCCTTTTGAAAATTCAGATTTCCTAAAGGAAGGAAGGAAAAGTTGGTTACCCTTCCATTTTCTTTCCTACTTCTCTCCCTACTTCCACTTTCTGGTATGTCCTCTGACCTCTCAAGCACACACAGCTCTTTTGCTTTGCCCTGGAGAGACATCCTTCCTCTCTGAAAGTGGTCAGAGTTCTCCTGCCCCTGTCCTCTGCCCTTGTCCTACATGGTCCTCTCTTCAGCCCCAGAATGGAAAGTGTCATTCTTCCGCCATGATGAACAATTTTCTTTTTTTTTTTTCATGATGAACAATTTTCTAATACTTCTGACCACTTAAAGCCTTGGCCATTTTACATAACGATTATAAGTTATAAGCCACTGGCCACTACTCTGGGGGTCAGCACAGGAACTGACCAGGAAAGGAATATGGATTCTCCAGTGTACCTGGTCACCAAAATAGCTCTCAAAGGCTAATTGGTCCTTAAAGAAACTGTCACAAATATACGTCAAGACAACACATTGGTACTGAAGACCCAAGAATGGAGTGGATTACCTACTATCAATAGAGTTTTGGATTTTTAATATCTCTAGCATTGGGTTTTGGTTAATGACATAGCTGTTAATGCTATATGAGATTTTATCCTAGGGTTGCCCTTTTACATTAAAAATATAAAAATATAACTTGATATTAAGTCATATCAAGAAACTGATACTCAATGGTACAAAAGTAATTATTTCGTGACTCAAGGACAGTAAACTAGCACCTCTTTGGTAGTGACTCTACTCTGTCCTTACAACTTCTCATTTAGTGTAGTCTGTCTGCTAAGGAAACATTCTTGTACCTCAAACTGCCCCCAGACTCTCATTCCCAGTGCTCCCAATTTATCCTTTTTCCCAAGAAAAATTTAGGAGTCTGTGTTACACATTAGCAAATCAGCAGTATTTTAAAATGATTTACAGAGAGCTTAAGAGAAAACTCACTTTTCAAATTCCATGGCTGGAAACTCCCTTGAGCTTTAATTTAAAGTCCTCACTTCCTGAAATCTCATTGACAGAAAACATCCAGTACTTCAGTTATAAATGTTTTTTTTTGGAAGTGACTTTTAATAGGCCCACATTTTGCTGCTAATCAATCAACTATTTGCATAGAGACAATAGCATAGACACTTTTTCTTTTCTCAAGGACACATATTCTGGTTGATAACAACGTACAGATCTGTGACAATGGTGAGTCTGACAAGAAGTTCATGTGCTGCTTTACACAGATAGTATCTGTTGCTTTGACATGCAACAGTGAGCGCAACATAAATAACTCCTCTACAGTCATACTTGAATTTGCCAGGAAAGATTCTTGGGGTGAATTTAACATTATAAAAACATTTGTATTGTACAACTAATGGTAGACACTGGTAATTTTTGCTGGCAGTGAACTGGTAAAGCTGCTGAAACCTTTGTAAATATCATCTGGTACTTAAACAATGCACACATGGATTTTATTTATGATGCTTTTCAATAACCCTGAACTTAGGGATCAGTTGGTTGTAGTGTAAAAAGCAGTAGTAGACCACCCAGGATGAAGTAAAAAATAAATCTTGGAAATATATGGCACATACACATGAATGCATTGTTAATGGTGGTCGTGTTTTTAAGCGTTGGCTCTACACATTATTAGGATTTAATGGCACCGAAATATTGCAAGGAAATAGCATTTGATGACTGTTTTTGCTAAATTGCAGGTTTAATTTAAAAAAGTCTTTCTGTTGGTAATCTGAGTTGTTCTACTTATACGACATATTTAAATGACCACATTCTCTTCATAGAATTGAAATACTATAAAATTACTGGAAAACAAATGGCTGAGAAACTCAAGCAGTCAATCTCATACTCCTGCCACACTTCAGGAAGCCTACTATTGGAATATTCCAGGAAAATTAGTATTTTCGTTGTCCTAGGAAACAGAGGAAACGGGATGATGATGATAATACCTAAAAAGTATACTCTGTCATTGCACTGCACTCCCTCTATTAAGAATGTTATTTAAAAACTAGATAAAACTACTTATACAGTTGATATTTTCCATATTCTTTTTTATCCAAGAACAAACACAGGAAGCACCACTTTTTAAAATCTGAGTAATAGAAGTATCTTCTAAGTGAAATTCTCCCTCCTTCAAACCAGCCAGTATCACTTTGGGTAAGTTACTTAAAACTCTACTTTCAATCAAATATGTAATAGTTGGTCTTCATCAATGGGCTAAGTAATTTTTATCTGATATTCCAGGGCCCACGTGTCTTAGTGTCTCATCTCCACCCCTCGTGCCAACAGACCCTGGAAATAAGTAAGCCTTCTTAGGATTTGGACAGGAGAAAGCCTATGGGGGTGAGTGAAGTCTTGAGAAATTAGCTATGAAATACAGTAAGGCTGATCTAAAGTTGTGCCCTTAATGAAAATGAGATCCAATTCTATAGGAATGAGTCACTTAGAGTACTGCTGTGCAGACATTAATGTAGGCCCGAATCATCTGGAGACTGTTCCAATTCCATAAGTCTGTGATAGGTCCTAGGGATCTGTAGTTCTGCTAAGCTCCCAGGTGCTGCTGCTGTCAGCAGTCTACACTTCAACCACATGTTTTGAGTAGCATGGACTTAGTGCACGGTTGACCAAAATAGAGAAGACAAACAGAGATCAATAGCACACAAAGTTGGGATCCCCAGAAGCATAAAAAGAGGAAGAAGACAGGAACACAAGCATTTGCACTGTTAATAGAAGATGATCACTGTGTTCTTTTACGCCTTGCCTTCCTTTGAAGATCAAAGCCCATCCCAGCCACTATTGTCTCTTTCTTCATATTCTCATAGCATTTGAGGTTCTTCTGCTCCTGTGTTCTCAAAATGTCTAATTTTTAAGCACTCTCTTCCAATCTCTTAATATTATGTTCAATATGTTATGTCATCAGGTGGCCAATAAATGAAAGTTGTGTACAAGTTGAGTTGTGTTGTATTCGGTGAAAGATATTTAAACATAGCAGGACTGATCAGGAGCACTGAGAAACCTAGAGCCTAGAAGACACCCAGAGAGCTGACTTAGACTTAAGCCATAAAAGAAAGTCCAGTTCAATTTCTCTGAAAGTTCTTTTCAGGGCTCCCATGAATATGTATACTGCCCATTGGCTTTGACCTTCCTGCTCTTTTCAGTTTATGGACAGTATAAAATACTTTTGCATAGTTCTTATTCTTTTTCTTCCTTCCAGCTTGTCTGATATTTACAGTAGTCTTTCCTGGGGACCCAGCCCAAATGGTCTCTTAAAATTCCTATGAACGGAATAATTCAACTTCAAAGCTGCATTGTTATTTCATCTCTTTATGCTGCTTTTTATCAATTTCCAAGATAGTTAAAGCTGAAAGACAATACTTCAAACAAAAAAGCAATTATTTAAGAAGAATTACCAAATAATTGAAGCCAATCAGTGTTCACACTTTTTGAACTTTTATTCTTTCCTACTAGACCTTGAAGCCCGTCAGATTCTGCTGAGACCTTCGTATTAGTGAACATCTGGATCATGTCATAGTTTGGTCTAATTTTTGCCTAACAGTTTCTTTGTGGATTTGCCTCCCACAACACATATGGTTTATTTCTTATGTTTATCCTTAGCTTGGCAGGGTTTTGAGGTGTCATGTCTCTTTTCATCTCTACTTTTTAAAGGGAGTGATTTTGCATAAATTATTATCTTTCTAGGTGTGAATTATGGTAGTGCTCTTTTTCATGTGTTCTTTACAGACTATGAATACATTCCTGTTCTTACAGTTTCTTCCTCTGAGTTATATCTTATTTCAAGCAATGCACTGTCTTTCTACACTATTTTTAATTTTGATCCTATTTTGGAAAGTTCTTCATCAACACTTGCAATTGCTTAGACTATATCTTGAGATTTTGCATACATAGAAGCACACTTAATGTAATATACTTTGTTTATTTGAGACTATATGAAAAGAAATATTTTGTTTTCTAGAAGACTGTTTATGAAATAACATAGAAATGTCTCGTTTTCTTTTTTTACATTTTTTTAATGTTTACTTATTTTAAGAGAGAGAGAGACAGAGCGCAAGTGGGGCAGGGGCAGAGAGAGAGAGGGAGACATAGAATCTGAAGCAGGCTTTAGGCTCTGAGCTGCCAGCACAGAGCCTGACACAGGGCTTGAACTCACAAGCTGTGAGATCATGACCTAAGCTGAAATTGGATGCTTAACTGACTGAGCCATCCAGGTGCCCCAAAATGTCTTATTTTCAAGCTTGGAAAAGCTAACTTTGAAAACTGTATCGCGCACACACACACACACACACACACACGATTGTACAGAACAGTTGGCTAATTCACCTTTAGGATATATCCTGTGGGGTGTTGATGGCAAATAGTAGTTCTAAAAAAGTAGAAAGTAAAAGTTGACCTAGTTGGAAATTAAGATAAATGTGTTGACATCTTAATTTAATGACGTTTTATGAGAGGATAAAATCCAAGCACATAAGTTCTTTATCTTTAATTGGGAGTCCCTTAGCATTTCTTTTGAGACTTTTTAGGGGAAAAGCCAAGTAGAAAAGTCATCAAGTGAATGATGTGAGGGAAATTACTGTTATGGTTACAATTGTTACTGTAGAATGTAAAAAGGGAGGAATTATAGATATAAGAAACCAAGAAAACAAGTGGAGGGATAAATGTCTTGACAGGGTGGCAGTACATAGACTCAAGAGCATTTTTTAAACATGAAAGAACATCTTTTTTCTCATTATCAAGACAGAACTGAATAAAAGTGAATATATATATCAGTAGTGTTGTATATCAATGTTAATTATTACTCCACCTCTATGAAAAAGTCTTCTATCATCTCTCCTACACAGATGAAAGAACCAAGGTAGTATCTATTCTACAGATGGGACTGAAGCCCAGTGGGTAGAGGCATAAGCTCACCAAGTAAAGGAAGAGAAATGACAGGTTTGCTTGTCTCTAAGGCCATTGATTATTTATTTTGCCTTATGAAAGAGGTGTTCTCTGCCTCTGAATCAACCCATATTCCATTTGCTCCTTCATCTTCTGAGACTTAAATCATATTTATAATAACGACTTATCCTTATTCCTTGAAACTGTGTTCTATTTTCTTTTATCTGTCCAGAGCTGATGTCACTTACCCTTGAACTTTTATTTCTATGTGCCATTAAAATCCCCCTGGTCTCGGGTTGATGACTGAAGATGAATTGAAGAAATAGGTCAGTTAACTGTGGAATCAAGGTGCTAGCTGGGTCACAGGAGAGGTCATTGAATTTTGCAAGATGGACTGTTAACTGGAAGGAGAGATGTGCCAGATACTGTAGAAGGTGGAAGAGAATTGTGGAAATTATTTGTAAGAGTAATTAATTTTAAATTATATCATCTTGATATATGCACCAAGTAAAAACATAAGTTAGAAGATTATATATATTTAAGTTGAATACATATATACATGGGATGATTATAGTTACTACTGTTGAAAACTGAGAATCTATATAGGATTTCTTCTGGCATTTATTGACATAGGTATTGATAATTGTTAAATACCAAGAAGTAGCAAGTCAATGAAAAAGTATTTGTAAAGTTGATCTAGGTATATATTTTTATTAAAATGCCAATTTTTAAAGTTTGTTTGTGGGATATTATCCTTGACATGTTAAATTATTGTGTAAGGGTACTGTTTCTCACAAAAGTATTTAAAATCGTTATTTAAAAATTGAAGTATTTGCTAACAAATATTTTTCATTTATAAAAGCAGACTTTATAAATGCCTATGTGATTCCAAAATTATTTTTTTCTTCTTTTGGTCACATAGTTAAATATGTGAAGAAAGCTCATCTTGTATCAATTAGAATATTCTCCTTTTTTTGCCTCATTTCAAATATTTAAGAAAGATGCATGAAGAAATCAGTATTTTTTTCTTTGAAGTCTTTTTGTTAGAGAAAGTGAATTACAGACATCTATTCCATTGTTTTATAACTGAACATTTGACCAACTTTTCATTGGTTCTTTCATTTTCCCTGTTTATATCTTACATTACCAAGTACCCAAGTCAATAAATTTTTTTCTTGGATGTACCTTGTTTTTGGATGATCTAAACTAATGCTTATTGTAGGGGCAATTCATTAAAAGTTTAAGAGATTATTTTCACTATATGATTCAATAAATCATAAAAAGGTGATAAAAAGGTTCTGTTCCAATTGGATCAAATAACAAGATTGTAATCAGGGGTTTACAGTTGGCTGAGAGTTAGATCTAAGACAAGCCACTCATGATTCTTCTCTCCTACAAAGTTGGGATAATAAAGTTGCCCTACTTCGTATAAGGAGAATTGAATGAGAACACAACAATACCTTGAACGTTATACAGTGATATAAAAAATGTAATATTACTATCACTAAGCAGTAAGTAGCTTTAGTAAGGCTTTATAATGCTCTATACTTCTGCTTACATTCATTTCATTAAATATTACAATATTAAATTATAAAACAATTCAATATTTTATAGTTTGTACTTAGATTTAATATGTACTGCTACAAATCAGTTAACTTCATAAAAATGTATAAACATTTCCTTTACACAAGTTCAAGAATGTTACTTCTTAGTAATGAATACAGAGCTACCTGATATGACATAATTTTAACAAATTTTGTCTGGTGACAAAGGGGAGCTTAGGAAGAAACCAGTATGGAAACAATTACAAATTATATTCCATTCTCCAGTGAGGGGAGTAGGGTATGTTACATTTTGAATAGAGATTTTGTAATCTAGGGAATTTGTTGTTGTTTGTTTTGTAAATTCTAGAGAGGCTAACAATAACATAAAAGAGAAACCTTAATCAATCATGGCACGTATCTCAAGTAAGTGACTAGACTATTATCTTGGTCAAAATATAATAATCTTGGATATTTACTCAAACTCTTCTGAATAAATATTATTTTATAACTTTAAGAATTCAATATACTCTTTGACAGTACACTTTTTCATATGGATGCCAGTTTTTATTTTTCATACTGTATTAATATTCACTAGGTAATAATTTAACCTATTCCTGGGCCAAATAAAATACTAGTTTCAATAACCAACCATTAGGGTCAAAAGTAACGTAAAAAGAAAATGAGCAATATTTCTGAAATTGGTAGATGACAATATGCACATTTGAAACGTAAGATTTTTTTTTTTTTTTACCACTTTTAGTCAGTGTATAAATTCAAGTAAAATTTATGGAATGGTACAGAGAGACCCATATTAATTTGTTGAAATTTATCAGCAATTTAAAAACACTGAAAGAAAAAAAATATTTCAGGACTAATGAAAGTGTCATTCTTTTACTGAAATTCAAGGATGGAAACCTCCTAAAAATTGAGGTGTAATAAAAAATACCCCAAAATGGAAACGATGCTTGATTTTGGACACACAACTTAGTCTAAAACAGTGCAAGCCTTTCTGGTATTAGTCATCAACAAAACGATTGAAACATTAAGAACCGAGATACACAAATGACAGGGACCTTTTTTTTTTTTAATGTATTTACTTGAGGCCTAATGCTTTAGTGAGATTTACAAAGAGAAGATGAAGTTGAGACTTCAAATTACCCAAATTGGAAGGACTTAAATACATTTATGAAAACTTGTGCTTAGGTACTGTATAAATATACAGTGTGTCTGTAAGTATAATGTTTAGATTAAGAGAAATAAAATACCTTCTTGTGTTATGTGAGAAAAGACTTGACAGTTTAATATAATGGTGGTGTTCCGTTGACAATTTCAAGAGGCAGCTAAGCCTCCTCATTTTCTTGACTTATTCTTTTTTGTTTTCTGTTTTATTATTATTATTATTGTTATTATTATTATTATTTTTTTTTACACAGGAGTCTCTGCCTGTCAACTATGTGCACTAACGTCACCCCTATCATTGTTTAGCCCTGAAGCCCTCCATCTAGGGTATCCATTGAATAAACAAAGGCTTCATATTTTAATGCCATCTTTGATGATGTCTTGTTTGTGGGCCACCTTGTTAATTAGCAATGTTGGAACCTGCGTCCGAGTGGACTAACGCTAGACGAGTTGGGCAATGCTGAAAGCAGGTGACGTATAAGGGAAGATTTCATTTGAACTGTGTTAGACCAGCATGAGGAAGCTGTCTTCTCCCAGCCACTCACGTGTGGAATTCCGAATTCTGCAAAAGCAAGATTGGTTGAACTAGAGAGGAGATTATGGCATAAAGATTAGTTCAAAAATACTGTGGGAATACTGCCCATTGCTATGACTCCAGCTAAGTAAAGACAAAAGAGGTCAACATGAAGAGGGAAGATAGGGAGGGTGAACAAAATGGGGAGGGGGTAGAGAGAAGCAGAGTGAATGACACCATGTGCCAGTGATGAGAATGTAGGGTGCAAACAGAGGGCAATAAACCAAAATCAGGGAAAAAATAAACAAACCCAACACTCTGATTCTCGGTAGTGGGGCATTTTATTTTTGCTTATGAACTCTATAATTTATTTGGAATACCTGTTCCCATAATAAAAGCATTTATTTTCACACCTCTCTTTAATTCTTTTTTCTGCTCTTCTTTTGCTTTATCTGGGCACATTTCTCATGTATGTCAATTCCCAGACTGCATGTCACTTATCTATCTTCTGAAGCTCTCCGTGCTCTCTTGAAATTCATCCCTTCCCCTGTGATTTCACAGCACTTTTATCCTCTGTTTGCATTTGGCACTCATCACATTGTGACCTGGTTCTTTCCAACAGTGATTATTAAGCTTCTTCCCCATCCCAGCCATCATGATAGGAACTGGGGGTAGAGATAAATTAGATACAGACCCTGTGCTCAAGTAGCTTACAGTCTAGAAAGGGATGAGGGTGTAAACAAAGAAACTACTCCTTTGTGATGAGTGTGGCAGTAAAAAGTATAGACAAGGCACAGATTTAGCGCAGAGAAGGTGGTTAATTTCATCTAGAGATGGAAGGATCAAGAAAGACTTGCCAAATAGGATCAATGAGTATGTGTGGTAAGGTGTAAAATATCCTCATCGCCTACCAGTGCCTAGTACATAGTAGGCAGAAAAGATCTACCAACATAAATTAATTGCACAGGTAGGAGTCTGGGTCTAAAGTTCAAAGGGTCTAGAAGCCTAATTTCTTTATATTCGAAATCATCTTTTTGTTTGGTTGGGTTCCATTTGGTGCCTCTCCTTTTGCTTGTGTGTGCTTGCATGTTTGAAATTAAAACCAAGCTGTTTTCTTTGGGCTGGCTGACTGTGAAAATGGCCATACCATTCCGGTGGCTTCAAAGATTCATCATAGGTCCTCTTAGTATATTAACTTTATTTTTTTATGTGTGTTTATTTTTGAGAAAGAGAGAGAGAGACATAGTGCAAGTGGGGCGGGGGCAGGGGCAGAGAGAGAGGGAGACGCAGACTACGAGGCAGGCTCCAGGCTCTGAGCTGTCCATACAGAGCCCAATGCGGGGCTCAAACTCACGAACCGCAGGATCATGATCTGATCTGAAGTCAGACCTTTAAACCGACTGAGCCACGCAGACGCCCCAGTATATTAACTTTAAAAAAGTATGTGTCTTTAATTAACTAGTGCAAGAAAATTGTTAGAAAGCAGATAAACTAATAGGCTTTTGCAGACTTTGTGAAAAACAATGTTTTCCTTTTTATGGAAACACGTATTTTGCAAACATTAACAATGAATTTGGAGAATTATTACAGCTTTAAAATAAAAAGCATGGATGCCTTTGGCATTAGGCCAGTTTATATCTAACACATGATAACACAATAAGATGATGTTGAATCCTGTTTGTTAAGTTTGTCTTTGAAGACATCACAATGGATAATTTCCATTAAAGTTTGAATGCAAATTGTGTTTTAAAAATGAACTCATAAAACAAAGCTTTTAAAATGTTATACTAATCACTTCATATTGATGAAAAAATGCTTGCTTATGATCTTAAGGATAGGCAATTTCAGTAACAATTGTTGGCCATCCTTGTTGATCCTGAATGAAACCAAACTGAGCATGATAATAACACATTATAGAATTTCATCCCTATATTTCCTCTTTTAGGCATGACATAAAAAATAACAATATTTAACTTAAAGGGCATAAAAAATGAACATCATCACCATAAATATAGAACTCAGTTTACAGATGACTAGAACGGAGAAATCTGCTAGCTGATTATGTAGCAACCTGACTCTGGTTCTCAGCATTTTCTAAACTTATGTTCCTTGACACCATATGCTACAGGGAACAGTAAAGACATCTGAATTCAAATATTTTGAAGAAATGTGTATTTAGCAACTGAATACATGCTAAAAGGAATAATTTACAGCAGCAGTTTCATTACATTTTTCTCTCCAGTTTTCTAGTTCCCATCTGAAATGCAGTGATAAATACAGATATGGAACATATTTACTACCTGGCAAAAAACATGCTTATTGGATGGGCACACACCCTCTGTCCTTAAATAGCACATAAACCACCTTGTCACCTGTGTGGGGAAATCTTGCATTTTAGGGTGATATTGAACACAATGAAATGGAGTCCCTATAAAAAGTTGAAGTTTACTGTCCTTCCTCTTCTTTTCAAAATTATTTACATCTCTTCTGCCTAATGTGTAGGTAGCAAAAATATTAAACACATACCACTGAAAATCACTAAATAATACATAAAGTAGCATTAAGTGTGCATTTACATGCATTTACATTATACATTTGATTTCAACTGGGCCATCATTTCTCTGCTGCGATGTATCTTTTTCCAATCTTAAGAGTGCTGTCATAACTTGCTTATGTTCACATGAGTGTCTTAACAAAGTTTCAACTCTGATGATACATGCATATGCCAAAGTCTATTAAAATTAAATTAAGTGGGACGTTGATTATTTTTCGTGCAAACTGTCCCCTCTTAATACACACTGGCAGATTATGACTGCAATAAGAACTATCTACCTGCAAGTTATATCAATAATTTTCTTCAAAAACTTAGACCTGATAGTTTATAAAGACATGCAAGTAGATTTCCTTGTTTTGTTTCTTTTCTTTGAAGTCTAGACTTACTTTCTCTGGGTATTTCATAATGCTTAACAAAATGCGTTCGGATATTGGAAGACATCTCCTCTATCCCTTCAAGTCCATTATTTTTGAGGACTACTATGAAATAAGATACTTCTGTTATTGCAAATCTGTTTCAGTTGCAAATTTAGAAGGAAATGCAACACCAAATTTTAGCACAGTTAAGATACTCCATGAAAATAGAAAAAAAATACCTATTTTTGGAGCCCTCTTTGTTCTTTGATTTGTATTTCAAACGTTTCTTTTTCTCTACAGAAATATGTCCTTCAAATAATTTAAAATTCAAATACAGTTTAAGGATGTACTTCTATAAGTAACACCGGATTAATCAATGGAGCCTAAAATTGAATGTAGAATATTTTTAGACTTTCATTTGAAATAGGCATTAACAAATTGTTTATTCAGACAACTAAATTGAAACATGAGCTCCCATCTGTGAAATATTTCAGCTGAGAATTTTTTTTACAAAATTCACTGTAGTCTGAGGTGAGAAATTAATGCTGAGTTAATTAGAATCCCAAGACAGCTAGAGTTAGAATTTCAATGCCGCTTTCATTAATTAGCAAGAAGATGTTTCCTTTGCAGTTTTGTGCATGATGAAGAATCTAGGGAGGGATTCCTGGAAAGGTGAGTGCAGTGCAAAAGAAACTATCATAATGCGGAAGGCCTTATAAACCTTGAAGTCAATGATTCTCAAGGAATCATGTTAGGACAAGGGACGAGGCAAGTCCTTTATTGAACATCTTTTACCTTATTTTATAAGTTGTTGGAGGAAACAAAAAGCTTTACATGATTTAAGTGTGAGTTGTGTCCCAGAAAACAGTTTGTATAAAAGTCACTCCCATCAACATGAAATGAATCAAGATGATCTGTTTTAAAACAGATCATTGCTTTAAACAAGGTGAGGTAAGAGACAGCTGATACAGATGTAAACAGAGTTGGAAAATTTGCTTTTAAGATGTTGTTCTGAATATTACTCTCTTTCAAGAAAATTAAGTGACACAAATGTAATTCCTAAAGGAATAATGAGAGTTTTTATGTCTCAAATATCATGTGGGTTTTCAAGCACAAAATTAAGAGATTTTCTGTTAATGCTATATTAAAACAATGCTTATTATTTTCATGAAATACGCAGTTCCTTTTCTCCTTATTGAACCATTAGGCGCAACACAGTGCATTGAACAAATCAAAATTGTTTCTCCTTTTTCTTCTGGTTAAATGTTCTGTTTTTTCTAAGAACATTATGCAAGTTAAAGTTAATTTTGATCATGCTTAAAGAAGGGGGGTGTTATCTGTTTCAATTCCTCAGAGAAATAAAGCATAATTTATGTCCAGGTTTTAGGAATCAACTGTTAATGATGTTTATGTGTTTCTTGAACAATATCAGCTATCCCTCTTGCAGAACTAAAA
Organism: Panthera uncia; assembly: GCF_023721935.1. NCBI lineage: Eukaryota > Metazoa > Chordata > Mammalia > Carnivora > Felidae > Panthera > Panthera uncia. The sequence continues at coordinate 84,443,610 of NC_064816.1, forward strand.
ACACAATGTCAGGGGGAAAAAAGCAGCACACAACTGGAATTTGTGAAACAAAAATTATAGAGCACAATAACTATAAGACAAAAACCTACTCTAGCTTAGAAAAGAGCTAATTTTTACTGCATATTTGTCATGGTACATTTAAATTATAGTTTTAATAAAATACATCTTTAGATCAAAGCTGAAAGAAGACATCAGTAGTAGATCAGTGTATTCCATTTTTCCTCTGGATGATGGATGGTTTATGTTTTTTTATATTTCCACAGACCATTTCATTCAGTCTCATTTTACTCCTCCAGTACATATAAACACAAGTGCTGGTAGACAAAAAATATCCTTGAATCCAACTATATTTTGGAATATTCATCAGCTTCATAAATCCATGCAGTTTATTTTAGACTTTTAGTTCAATAAAATGGCTTTGCTGATGCAGTTTTTCTTCTTTAGATGGCAATATGGCAAATGACATTTTTATTTCTCAGGCAAAGAAGAAAGGGAAACCTGTACAATGAAATCTCATAGGAAACATTAAGTCTGCTAAAGTGAACCTCTGCGTTCACCTGACCTCTATTAGGTGTTGGTATTAGGAGGAAAGCCTGTTAGGAAAGTTACTCATGGACTTAATTTATAATTGGTGGAACTCAGTTGCATTTCCCACCATTGTAAACATCCACATAATGCCATGAAAAAAGTTCATGTATATTGCATTTTTTCCAGTTATTGTCTAGGCAAGTTTCTACTTGTTTGAGGTTTCTAGAGGTAATGCAGCTCAGACACTCCTGGGTGCCCTCTCAAATTCGTGGGTCCGCCTGTTTCTACCTTTCTTATTTTCCTGCAAGTGCTTCCATTTGTTATTGTTCCCCTGGGCATGTCCTGGCCTTTGCCGACGTTGTTTTCGGTCCCTTTTCCACACTTGTTCACAGAACTCATCCATTGTGTTCAGATTGGGGTGGTTGATGAGCTGCATGAAGTCTCTGTACCAGACCTTCTGGCTAGGTGTCATGCTGTTGGACATTTCTTTGGTCTTAGAGCCATCTCCATCATCATCTTTATGAAGAAGCTCTTCCAAATGCTCTGTGTCAATGACTTCCAGGGTCACTTTCAGAAGAGTTTGCATGAATCCATGTTCCACAGCATGGCAGAGGTAATTGCCTGAATCCTTCCGCTGTAGGCTACGCAGTAGAAGGCCTTGTTCTGTCCTGATGATGTGATCATCCACTCTGATCTGGCAGAAGAAAACGGTAGTAAAAATATACATATTTAAAAGAAACAGAAGTTCTAAAATACTGTCTCAGTAAAAACTTAGATTATGTGTTGAGGCACATTTTAAAGTTGATAAAATTTCTAGCTGAAGAGAGATGATACCATTTCCCCATCAGAAAAAGAGTTAGAAATTTCTGTAAATTGTTTTTAAGATACAATGGAAAATGTTGGTTATCTACTATCTTAATAGAAGTTTTCATTATAATAATTTAAGATATTCAAGATAATGAAAGGACACAGATATACTTTATTTTATAAACGTGAAAGAAGGTATATAAATAGAGGAGAAAGTTAACATTAAATCTTAGAAATACAGAACCATGATATTAGAAAACAGGACAGCATTAGAATGAACTCAGAAGATTTGAAAAAAATTAAGAATCAGCAGTTGAGCAAGAAGAAAAATGCATAGGAGTACATGCTTAATAATTATTTATTCAGTTTTCTAAGTCTTAGGTGTGTCATAAATATAAAGATATGCTCTTGAATGTACCTAACCTTACTTTTATTTTGAATACGGTTTACAACAGACATCTCGGAAAGGCCTAAGCTGATAATGTATAAAATTGTATAAAATCAACTTTGACGTTTGTAGGGTGTGATTACATATTCAACGATGCTTCAAATGTCAAAAAAGGGAGGGTTTTATATTCAGATTATGGTTGTAAAATTATCTTCACAGAATACATTCACAAATACCTACACAGTCCGATTAGTTACCCTTATTTAATATTTTTTAAAAGCTTAAAAGGCTCAGAGTATGGAGATTTTCTCTGTACGATTCTTTAATTTCACACAGGAATAAATGAATCAATCCATTGATGAGGAAGATCTGTCTGATGCTTCACGTATAGTTCATACTTCATGTACAGTTCATACTCTTTATCCTAAAACTCCTAGCCCCGTTCCAAAACCTCTCCTCCTCATTTGAGAAGAAAGTCAGTAGAGAAAATAAAACATGTTTGGATAACAGAATTAATTGAACAAAAGTTAAAATTAGTAGAGGATTTCTTTCTTTCTTTCTTTCTTTCTTTTTTTTTTTTTGGTACAAAAATATAGATAACATACTTTCTTTGTAGATAACTACAAGGAAAAAGAAGACTCTCAAATATATCTCCAAATGGATTCTGGGACAAAATTCTTATCAGCTCACCTTTGTTTCTCCGGTTCCTAGCACAAAGCCTGTCATATGATCAGCCTTCAGTGAATGCTTGTTTAATGAATGGACTATTGATGGGTTAAGAAAAGGATAAAGATTCCCAGTATTTTTTTCACCCTCAAGTCAACCATGTTGGGGTCACTTAACAGTATATGTTAGATAGAAATAATCCAGTCAATTTCATTCCTATACCTCTTCTTTTCGCTCTTCATTTCTCCTCTGGAATTGCCAATAGACCAGAGCTCGCTGTGATTTTGGACTGCATTCCAGGAACGTGCTACTATTTTCTACTCCATAGATGATTCTTTCTTCAAGGCTGTGACCATGGTGATTATCTGGCCAGTGATGAGGAAATGAAATGAGGAAATGTTAGAGAAGTAAACTCAACCTTCCAAAGTATTTATTTGGAAATTCAGAAGATAAATTTGTTGCCAAGTTGGAAGTCTTTTCCAAATTGATTTAGGATGGCAGAAATGTCATGGACGTAAGGTTTCAGAACCCAAGTGGCTGCTTAAACAGACTCATTATTTCGGTATAGCTTATACAAAGCACATGCAGAGATTTGCCTACCAGAAAGTAGCATTACGTTAACAAAACCAGTCATGTGTGCAGTATAACTATACATCTTTATATGCCATGGTAATACTTTCCAAGAAATTATTTTAACTATAAAACTCTATGCTCTGACTAATGGGGCCAGTTCATAGTGTACTATTCTCTAGCAGAAGTTATTTGACTGAGATTTTGGAAACAAGAATCTGTTGCTGAGAAATTATTTTGCCTCTTTGTGTTTGTTTTTCATCTGTAAAATTAACTTCACCAGCCATTGATATTTACCTAGTATTTTACAGAAGGTAGAGTTCAGGAAGTTTATACTCCCCACCACTAACCCTTAAGTAATCAACATGGTTTTTCTGAAGATCAATGGGTGTGAAATGTTTGGGATGGCTCAGAAGAAAGATGCACAATTATAAAGCAATGTGGTTTCAATTGTCCTTATTTTAAAATGATACATCTTTTATTATTTTCAAGAATTAGGCTAAAGAATATGGCAAGAGTATATAATAAAATGTAGCAGTAAGAAAACCTGTTTCCTGATTAAGTTTCTATTATTTTACCCTTTATGTAACCTCCTTCAATATGGTAAATGAAACACAGTTAAGATCAAAAGTGGGACACAGGGAGTCTAGGTAAAACTCATTTAGAGAGAGAAAAAAAACCCTTCCTTATTATCTTATATAATCCTGTTTCCATTATGACATCCTGTACAATCTGGAACTCATTAAATTAATACAGAAAATAATAAATATATTTTCACATGCATGGAGGGTTGACAGCATAGACAGATGAAAAATTTTTGCTCTTTACTTCAAACTCAACTAGGTTTTTAATTAAAAAAAATGTTTCCCCCTTTTTCTGGCATCACTTTGTTCTAATTAACTGAGTACTTTGGTCTGTCACAGACAATATGATTTGCTCTCACTAGGTTTAGAGCTTTCCGAAATCCTGCTTCCACCCGATCCCTGTACACAGCTTGTGTCCTCCACCCCCTATTCTCACCCTGCCACAGTTGACATTCTACCTCCGTTTGCTCTCTCCAGGGAGGTCAATATTAGCGCTTGGTTTTCTATCACTCTGAATTATGAAATGAGGCTCTTCTAAACTTGGGAAGTATCTGTCCCTTCTTATTCAACAGATCAATACCCCGGAAAAAGGAAATGAAAAGGAACAACAATATTTAACTGATTCTAAGTCACAGTATTTTTTATATTGGAGCTATATCTTTGTATGTCAATATCTATATGGAATATGGCCGTGTTTTTATCCCCCCCCCCCGGAATTATTAGTACATTGTTGAATGAATAGATATGTCACATGTTGCTATGCTAATCTGCAGGGTATGTGCTTCCCTGGACAGAGGTGAATTGAATTTCTCTGCCTAACAGGGGCTGGACAATCTCCTGTGATACCATATTTAGAAAACCTTGTCACAGAGGTCAATACAGTTTACAATGGACACATTTTTTTTTTTCCTGATAACTGCCATGCAGTTTAACCTTTGATTTAGAAATCCTTTTATTTGGAATATTACTCAGCCTTTAAAAAAAGGTCTGCAATCAGTAACAACATGGATGAACCTTAGGGAATGCTAAGTGAAATAAGCTAGTCACAGAAGAACAAGTACTATGTGATGATCCCACCTATACCAAAGATCTAAAAGAGTCAAACTCCTAAAAGCAGATGGTAGAGTGGTGGGGGCCAGGGGCCAGGGTCTAAGGGAAATGGGTAGGTGTCAATCAATGGGTATAAAGTTTCAGTTATGCAAGAGGAGTACGATCTTGAGATCTGCTGTACAACAGTGTGCCTATAGTGAAAAATATTGTACTGCACACTTAAAAACTTCAGAGGGTGGGTCGCATGTTAAGCGTTCTTACTCCAATAAAATAAAATTTAAAAAGCCTTAATTAAAAAAAATCCATTTAGGCAGAGACTTTTTATTTAATCTCTACATATTAATGAATCATAAAATATATGCCAGCTTGATAAAAGTAAAAAGTCCACTGTATTGGGTTGCACAGGTGGCTCAGTCAATTAAGCATCCTGCTCTTGGTTTTGGGTCAGGTCATGATCTCACAGTCCATGGGTTCAAACTCCTTGTCGGGCTGTGAGCTAGCTGCATGGAGTATACGTGGCATTTTCTCTCCCGCTCTCTCTCTCTCTCTCTCTCTTTGACCCTCCCCCACTCATGCTGTCTCTGTTTATCTCAAAATAAATAAATAAAGTTGATTTTTTTTAATCCACTAAATTTAGAAACAAACAACATAGTGATCCACTAGTATCTTTTGCCTTACCCAGGCCCACTTTACTTGTAGAACTTTATGAAATAACTGACTTGTCTCTCACCTAATCTAAGTTACCATCAAGAGCTGTAGAAGTCTTATGGTGTACATAAGTTCTTGCTTACAAACATAAAACTCCCTTTAAATCTTTAACACATTAGTTGACACACAGTTAAGAGAATGTAACTTGTATAATAAGAAATGAGAGCTTACTATAAATGTAACATCAATTAGGTATATTTTCAAAAATTCACAAAGTTGTCTTCTTCCCAATTAACTTAATCATTCTATCTGTTCCATACAGAGTTAACATTTCTTCTAATCCTGGGAAACCTGCTCAGTTTTTAGTTTCTCTTCAAGGTCTTCTCTGGTGACAGCAAATGTTTCCCAATGAATAAAAATGAAATGAAATGAAATGAAATGAAATGAAATGAAATGAAATGTTCTCTTAAGAGTATATGTTTCCTTCTATTGAAAAAAAAACATTTCATTTCACCTGCTACTTACATATAGTAGCATCTAATATAAGATGACATGTGATTTAATCAAGAACTTATACCAAGTTGTTTTGAGTTTAACATAGCAGTAGTTCCTGGCCTTCTCTTCAAGAAACACGGCACTTTTCCATCTGAATAACTGACAGACCACAACTGGTGAATTTGGTTCACTGACGAGGTATCTTTAGTTTGCCCTGATAACCACTTGTGCCAATACCTGTAGGACTCATTCCTCCTTTAAATTGGCCTTTCTTTCTTTCCTTTGCCCAAATAAAAAAGCAGAAGGAAGTATTCTAGTTAGTAAGCACTGAGGTTACAAGTTCTGCCACATCAACTACCCATCATAGTCAGTATGCAGAGGTACCACCATGTTTCTTTGGGTTGACATTCTCGTAGGTTTTGTTAGGTTCTGCTGCCATTAGGAACAGTTGCAAAAACTCAATTTCCACGGAGTATAGTTGTTTTCTATTAATTCCTCTGCAGCAGAATATTTCTATCATCAGCAGCTTTTAACTTAGGGTCAGAATTTTTAGCTAAAGTGGCCTCAGAGGATTCCTGGGTGGCTCAGTCAGCTGACGAGCTCTTGATTTTGGTACAGGTCATGATCTCATTGTTTGTGGGATCAAGTCCCACATGGGGCTCTGCACTGACAACATGGAGACTGCTTAGGATTCTCTCTCTCCCTCTTGCTTTCTTCCTCCTCCCCCACCCCATGAATAAACTTAAAAAAAAAAATAATAAATAAATAAATAATAAATAAAGTGGTCATAGGCAAGCATTCATATATTTGGGTGCTCAGATATAACAACCTGTAAACATCTTTTTCTGTTCATTTCCTCACACCTGATACCTTATAAACAGATACCCAAGAAGTATTTCAAAATGATTAGAAGGCACCCAATAACTGTCCATTCCCTTTCCTGATCCTTCTACCCCAACTGCTTGAGTAAATGTTGTACAACATAGAAAACATTAGAATTCCAATAATAATGTGATTCTCTCTTTCCCTTCTCCTTCCCTCTGCCCCTAATCTCTCTTTGTTTCTGTCTCTTTCTATTAAAAAATATAAACAGGAACAGTATTTTGATTCTTGTTTTTAGCAGATTTGCAACGATTTTCCTAGGATGTCAAGTATAGGATGGCTTTATTAAAGTAAAGAGCTCTGCACTGAAATGGTAGCATAGTATAGCTATACTCTTAAGTATTTTTCATAGCATATACTATTGACCTTAAAATTCCCCAATACAAATCAAAAGCTCAGCTGAGAAAACATTGTGGATTAAAGATTTCCTGAAGGATATGAAATCTTGCATATTCAGGGTTAAGCATCATCTGAAATCTCCCTCTGCATGAAACTAGTTGATCTGAGAGCAGTTTACATGGAACACATATAATAATATAATTGATTTTATTGAATTGTGTTGGGTGAGGTCCTTCTGACCTATGTTGAGGAAGCCCATAAGCAATACTCTATGGATTTGTTCACTGTGCTTAGGTCACAGTGTTGTCCAGTATGGTGTCCACTGCCTTGCACTATTTTTTTGAGGTTCATCTTGGGAGAAATCTTTTTTTTCTGGTGTTAATTTTCAGGAATTGAGATTCTCTTGAAAAAGTGATTTTTTTAAAGTAGGCTCCACACCTAACATGGTGCTTGAATGCACAACCCTGAAATCAAGAGTCACATGCTCTAGTGACTTAGCCAGCCAGGCACCCCCCAAAACTGATTTTTTTTTTCAGAGAATTAACTTTGTGACTCATCTGTTGATTACATTTCTCCCTCACCACGGAAAACATGTGTTAGACAAATTTATGTTTTATCCTTACAATGTCATGGTAAATATGTTCTTCCTACATGCCTGGTTTTGTTGTCAGTATACATGTTTTGTCCGTGTGACGTTATTGCCATCTTTATCTTATCTTTGTTTTCAATCGAAAAATGACAAATTGTCTGACATATATTAGGTCATCTAACAATTTTGGACAATGTGAAATTTTTATAACCCTTCTTAGTACCTTTTTTGTTGTTTACATGTATCTACATAAAATTAATCGTATAACGCCTGGACACAGAAATAGTCTTAAATATGTGAGGTTAATTATTGTTACTGCTATTCTTGTGACAGTTTCAACTGTTAATTCAAAACTTAAAATCCTTTATTGAGAATCCATAGTCAGCAAATTATGAACTGCTTCCCAACATCAATCCTACTTCCTGACCACCATCAAAAAAAGTATTTTCTCTTCTAGACTTCCTAAAATCTTTTTACATATATTTTTAGGGCACATGTAGTCTTATTTGTTATGATTATTTATTAATCTTTTTTGTTGTGATTATGTATAAATCTAGTTGTCTTCTTTCATACCATATGTTTTATAATCCTGGCACTAGGCAGTCATAAACCCTTAGCTAATGTTTGCGAGAGGAAAATCCAGATAACTATTTAGTCTACATTTAAAAGCTGAAACCTCATGTAACTTTGATATCCTTATATCAAGGGGATATCATAATTACATAAAAGAAATGATTAAGGGACACCTGGGTGGCTCAATTGGTTAGGCTTCCAGCTTCAGCTCAGGTCATGATCTAATGGTTTGTGGGTTCCAGCCCTGTGGCGAGCTCTGTGCTAACAGTGCCGAGCCTGCTTGGGATGTTCTCTCACTCTCCCTCTCTGCCCTTCCCCCGCTATGCCCCCCTACTTTCTCTCTCAAAATAAATAAATACATAAATACATAAAAACTGAAAAAAAAAGTGATAAAAGTTTAATCAGTTAAGAATGGCACAGGGTTTATAACCCTGAGTTTGACAGAATATGCTACTGGGTCATGGCAAATGTAAACATTTTAAATCTTCTCAATTTTGTTACATTTTATAATGTTAACAAGAGTTGATTTGAGATATGGTAGGAGAAGATGACCATGAATGAAGTATACTCCAAAATAAACAATTCCAAATATGCAATAAGAAGAAGAGAAAGAGATCTGAGAAATCCTATGAATATATGCTTGCATCTCAAGGGGCAGCTATAAGTCTAAAGGATGTCTGTGCCGATGGCAATCCTATGGATCTCCAGAAAGAAAGCAATCTCATTTAATCTATTTTAAAATACAATTTGCCCTTAGAAAGCAACTGTTTTGAACATAAACTTTTGTCATGAAAATTACCAGTAGACAAAAGGGTAGAGCTAGTTGTTGAATTGGCATAATGAATTCTCATGAGTTGAACTGAATAGTTAGAGCAAAATAATTGAGAACAACAAACATTAAAATTATTTTAAAAGCATCACGATGTGTTTGGATAACACAATGTTACAATATGTCGCATTTGTTAATGACAAGAAATAATGTTTTTAAGGAAGCAATCTTCAATTAATCATTTCCTCCTTTAGTAGGATAATTTATGGAAATGAAATGAGGCTAATAAACCAGAAAGAATGGGAGGAAAGAAAGAAGTTAAATAAATTGCTTCCTTTTGTAACAACAAAAAGTCATGATATCCATCATTTGGCCAGAAATATCACATTGCTAAAGGCCTTATTTAGTATTTGATTCTCTTCCAATATAGCAGAAACAGAAGGCATCACATTTCAGCTTTCCATTTATTTCACTCTCCATTTTAACCCCATAAATGTCTCCCAGGATTGAAATGTTAATAATGTAAGAATCTTAGAAAATCTGATGTCATGTAGAAAAGAAAGAGATGAGTGGGGTAGTAAACCATATATTTATCAGCTAATTAATCTCTGTTATCCTTTTTGATGTTCTCCCCCTTAAGTTATTTAAAAGTTGAATTTAATAGATAATGAATATAAAAGTAAAAGTTAATTTAGGGGAGGGGTAATGGTTACAAGTTATTTTAAATATTTAACAAATAGCGTTAGTAGGTGAACTATATAAAAAGAGACCTAACTCTAGTTGTTTTCATCACATTTCATCACATCACATCACATTGTTTTCATCACAATTTTAATATTTTACATCGCAATTTTTTTTCTCAATAATATTCAGTGGTAAAGGCCAAACGAAGGGAGAAAGGAAATAAAGGCCAAAAGAAGGAAGAAAGGAAATGCTGACTACAAGCTCTCAATGTCTTAAGAAACTGCAAATTCACATTTCTTAACTAAAAACATCACTTCTTAGATTTTCCTTAGTGGATTCTAGAGGATTTTCTCCAGAAATATGAAAGGTAATTCATCAATAGAAAAGAATCTAAATTTACTTCAAATGGAGGAATAATCTCTCCTTAAGTAGCAATAGCTAAAAAGGCATTTTATGAGTGAATCACTAAGCCTTGGGAAGACATAAAATACCTAAATAAAACAAAAAAAAAATCATTCATCCCTAACATTCATGTATATTTTCACACCTATTAAGATGCCTAACAATGGATTTAATAATTTCAATTTCATATGGGGCACCTGGGAAGCTCAAGTGGTTACGTGTCCGACTTGGGCTCAGGTCAGGATTTCACAGTTTGTGGGTTTAAGTCCTGCATCAGGGTCTGTGCTCACAGCTCAGGGCCTGGAGCCTGCCTCTGATCCCATGTCTCCCTCTCTCGCTGCCCCTCCCCCACTTATGCTCTGTCTCTCTGCCTCTCAAAAATGAATAAATGTTAATTTTTTTTAATTAAAAAAATTCTACAGTATATACTAAGCTACAGAATAGGGGTCCTGTTTATCGATGTAATGCTTACCACAATATTTCTCTAATGATTTGTATGATGCTTATACAAACTAGTTACCAACTAGTTGAATGTGTGTTTGCATGCATGCACCTACAAATACATGCATATGTATGTATTAAAATCATGTGCTTAATGCATTTGTCAAAAGTACCAAAAAGACCCAAATCACGAAACCTTAGAGAAAATTTAAACTTATAGTTTATCAACTTGTTAAAATATTAGATTTTAAACTACTTTGTTTTATTTCTTAAAATAAGATCTGTGTCTGGTGCTAGGAAATAACTACCAACCAGAATACAGTATTTAAAAGTTTACAATTCAGGTAGTTTTCTATCTTTCTTGAAACCACAGATTCCTGTGGATGTGTCTTTAACATGTTCTTTTGGTATATAGACAGGTAGAGGGATAAACAAATAAATAGCTATGACCAGGGTATTTTCATGTTACCGTTCATAGGTGATTATCACATTATAGGTGGTCACTGGTATTTTAATTTTTATAGGTTTATTAATTTAAAATATGAAAGTGAAACTGATGTTATGAAAGTAACAATGAAGCCATTTGAATAGCTGTATTTAACACTATTCTTGATATCTTTGTGTGTGGGAAGCTACAATACTTCTCAGTACAAGGCAGACTGAAATTCAATTACATAAAAAGCAACACCAATATGAAGATATCTACTACAATATTTAGTTTATGTTGAACATCTGATATGTTTCATTTTCATGATTTTATGGCAAATGTTTTACCAAGAAAGCACATATAATCTATATGCCAGAGAAAAATTACCATAGGACTTTTTACATTTAAATATCAGGAAACATGGACTTCAATATTTACTTCACTTCTTCCCAAGAGATATGATAGGAGATGATGGAAAACACCCATTTACTGAAGCAGAAACCTTCCATAAACAATAATGAATAGACCATCTTGTATTTTAATATGTTTCCCTTATTTTTGGACTTTAAAAAATACAGCATGCTTTAAAAACTTCACATTTACAATGGTTAAATTATGGGTGCACAAGTCGGGTGATCTCTCAATGCCATATCTGAAAACTTTAATAACGAACAATAACAGCGCAAAGTATCTCAAACCTCTTCTTATTCAGGTGTGTGTGTTTGTGCGTGCATTGTACACATATACTATCAATAACTGGATTTGCACAATCATAGAGAATAACACTGCAATAATGTCATTCTACAATGCATACTTGGTATATTTTAATATCTCTGATAATAGAATATGTCTTACAGTTGTTCTTGACCGGAGTTGAAGCTGCTTTCTTCTAGAAAGAGTTTATTTTTACTTTTTGCCAGACACATGCAACTCTCCTAACCTGACACCTCTTTAAATTAAAGTCTTGTCTGAGGTTTTTCTTCCACACTGCTGGTGGGACTCAGAAAGTAAACCTTCATGAGTACCGTAGTGGGGTTCAAGAAGTGGTTTTGCCCCTTTTCCACTACCCGTGATTACAGCTGAAACAGGCAAATGTCCTTGCGTCTTCTGCATGGGAGTTTATTTCTCTTTCACTAATACTGAAACACTGCCAACTGGCTTGATGCTGGCACCACTATCACATTCTCCATTTTGGGCAGTTTTTCTTTCTTAGCAGTCCTCAAAAAATGGTGCCTCAACATTCACTGACATCGTAGACTTGATATAATTTGGTAATTCATTAAAGTTTTTTTTGTTGTTGTTGTTTTTAGGGCTGACGTCATACTCATCTATCAAATTCTGAGGCCTCTCTTGGGCCTAAATGCTCAGATTCAGTTGGGCTTTCTATGTGTATAAAAGAAGCCACAACACAGACCAGATTAGCTTTGGTACAAAACACTAAATTTACAGCATTGTGGACCATAAAGATGACACTGCCAAAGATATTTTATGAAATTTTAGAACAATGCTGATGCCAACCAAGACACAAGCTGACTTGAACCAGTTGCAAATATAATGAAGAAGACTGAATTCTGTGGATGTTTTACCACGGGAAGCTAGAAGGGAAATGCACATACGTAGAACAGCCAAGAGAACTATCACGAAGTGAAATTCAACAGTGGCACTGGACTAAAGTTAGGGCGTAAAGTATTTCAAAGATTCAAAAATCTAAGATGATGTTAATTTTTAATTTTTAAAAATGTTACTTATGGTTTTTCCTTTCTGGCCATGTAGATCACAGTACGGCTTATTCTTGTTTAGTAAAGAAGGTAGAATGGTAAATTGACTCTGCCACTCATGCTCTTGGATGGCAAAGTCAGACAAGCTCCAATTTTGTGCACAAGTTATTTTAGGGAAGGGAGCATACTGGAAACAACCTGAAGTTTTTCTTCAGCATTCTGTACGAGGTATGAGTGAGAAGACAAGCAGATCTGCCAGCACATATATATTTAGGGTTTTATACTAAAAGTTCCCTAGATGAACGGCCACCAGCGATGGAATAGAGTATGCTAGGTTAAGGGGAAATGGAGCTGGATTTTTCTATGTTACACCTAGGCCAGCTCACCACTGGTGCTGACTTTACACAAGAGAGAGCAAAGAGCTAAGTGAGTGTTAAAGGTTTCATTGAGAGTGAAACTTCTTCCACCTTAATGCTGAGTTATTTTATATAGTTTCTCTATTAAAACCTCAGGATATGTAAAATATAGAGTGTTACAGAATGTTTACCGTTACAGCTGGAACTGATTGTTCTGAAGTGTGTAATTTGGCTTCAAGTTGCTTAGCAGCTTTCCGGGAAAACATCTCATATCTTTATATATTTCCATATGAGCACATATATTTTATTCAATGTGAGATGTGACACTAGCAAGACAACATACATGATTTAATAGGGCTGGGCTATGGGTTTTTCCCCATTTTACTTTCAAATATTGACATCACCTATTCTAAGATAATGCACTGGTTCCTAATGGTCAGACTCAGCTTGGCCATATGAGAATGCCTGACTTAGTCTTCAAACATTTGAAATTTACTGTAATCTATGGTGTATAATTTTTATGTTTGGTTAATGAGAAATACAAGCAGACAAGAAATAAAGAGGCCTTCAAAAAGGGAATGTTTTATTTCTGCAGGGCTGCTTGAGCTTCTTGGACTATTTTACCATATATCACAAACATCTACATAGCATTGGTTTTACACACACACACACACACACCCACCCCCCCACACACACACCCACCCACCCACCCACCCACACACACACACCCAGTGACACTGAACCACAGCAATTCCCTTTCTTCTCTATGGTACCTATTTTGAATGAAGTATCAAAAGAAAAAAATGATTCACATTAACTTTACTTTCTATAGCTAAGCAATTCTATATTCCCAATTTTTATAAGCTCATCACTCTCTCTATATATACGTATATACATATATATGTATGTATATATATATATATATGTATGTGTATATATATATATGTATGTATATATATACACATACATAAGCTCGTGACTCCAACATATATGTTATTTTGAAGAAATATCAACTGGGTCTATGAAGGAATTAGATTATTAAACAAGTGGATTTATCAGTAATTCTCCAGCAAACTTCAAAACATAGCATATTATCCTACATGTAGTAGTGTATAATGATTATTTATTAACTGACTGGTTGATAATGGTTTCTTAAGAGAGGTCTATTTTTAAATATGATGGTGTTAACATTAACGTATGTTAATAGCAATGTATTGTTAAATCATATTAATGATAAATAATAGATGCTATTTAGTTAAAATCTCTACTGAAAACCAAAAACAGTAAGGTAAGTAGCTTTGCTATAGCTTCAAATATTTAGTTTATTCATTCAACAAATTTTGTTAAATATCTACAATATTCATGATATTGCATTTTGTTATAACCCCAGAAATGTGAGTGAGCAAAATAACAAAGTCCATATTGATGTGGAGATTAAAGTCTGATTAGAAATAAGCTCTAGTTACATCATCTTGTTTCCTTTACTTGTAGTTATCATTAGCTTTTCCATATCTAAGCAAAAAGATTCTTTAATGTAATGCATACTTTATAATACCTCACTGCTTAAATGGTGATGATTATAATATTTTTACATGAAACAGATTAATGGAAAACTAGTGAATGTTTTGTTGTCCAACTGAAAAATGCTGTTTGAAAAATTTAAGAAGAATATGTCCATAATGTACTCTAGCTGTATAAAGACATATAAAAAATCACATTTTGTCCAATGTAGTGGTGTCTTTTTTTCTTTATAATGAGAACAATAACAGATAGTAATGCCCTTGGCAAGAAATCGTGCAAGCAAAATGGACCTTAACTATAGGCTCATTTTGTGGCTACCTGTCTCCTGGTATTGGCATCCCCACAAAACCCTGTGACCATTCCCGAATAAGATACAAGCACATACAGGGTACACAAAAGGAGGATCTGACTTTCAGAAGGTAGCTAGGTCTTAGAATGCCTGCTGGGGTTATTTGTGCAGTGTGTTTTCTTTCTTAACATTCATGAAACATGAATATTGCATACACAGAATTAGTGGATCAAATCTAAGTTAATTGATAAAAATATGAGACCTTCCTTTAAGATTAATGTAAAAAGGCACCAAAAATGTGAATAGGGTAATTATATTCAATTCCATGCAAAATATTTACATTTTACATTTCAGCTATTTTTAACTATTTTTGCTAGTAGTGATGTCATTGATAAATTTTCCCAGCAGAGGGAAGCACAGTCTCATTATTGTTTTTGTAAAGGGTTGAAGTGGGGGGAGTGAGATATACTACAATTTTGTTGCATTTTAAAGGAAGTTTGGTTCATATCCCAGCATTAAATAAGCTACTTAACATTAAATAGGACTTGAAATCTTTTAGGAAGCATAAAATGAAACAATCCAAAATCCCCAGTTCAAAGAAATATCCTACTGGTAAATGAGTGGGAAGGTAGCTGAATTACCTTCTACTCAGCTAGGGTACCCAGTAACAATACAGTGGGTCTATGTCATCAGCATATTAATGAATGATTTCCATGGCTTATTTTAAGACTGTACTTTCTTCTTCAATATACTTAAATGAATATTTCTGTTGCCTATTGCTCTCGTGTTGCTATTATTATCAAAGCATGTACTTAAACTGGCTTCTTTTTGTTAATATGAGAAAATTGATATTTAAGTCTTGTAAGGGTCTCAAACTTGAATCTGTCATAACTGCAATAATAAAATATAATTCACTACTTAGCATTCTTTAGAATTTTCTTTCTTCTAGATTTCCTTTCTCTTCAGTTGCATTTCCTTAAGTATGCTGGCACAGGTGTGTGCCCTGCATGCCCACGTGTGGGTATGCACTATTGCTTACGATTTTAGCCTAATGTTAGCAGGTTGAAAAATGAAAGTGTTGTAACTTACCATGGTGTTGTAAGTCTGAACAATGAGTCAATGGGTCTCCATTTCTTATATCTTGTCGTCTTGTGCGTCTAAAACAATTACATTTAAAAGGTATTATGGCATCCTTATTCCTTCTTGGGAATTTGTCACAGGGATTAAGAAGAATAAAAAATCAAAGAACTTCCGGAGCTTAATGGAAGAGACAAATCGACATCTGACTAAAGAATTTTTTAAAAGCAGCTCATTACACCTGTGGGAGCATGTCTCCAGGTGATGAAAATGTGAAACAGTACACAAATGTACTAACAAAGGAGTGAAGTCTTCCAAAGTAATAACAGAAGATTCATGCTTTTGTGCTACTGTGTGTCAGTCAATAAGATACTAACATCTGGAAACTCTAAAATTCTTAGCACCTTAAATTCTGAGGAAAAAGCACAAAATATAGAATAGTAACCCATTTCTTCAATAACCTGGATTAAACTTCTTTTTTCTAATCACTAGAGAGTAAGCCTAAAAATTCAAATTTCCATGATTATGTTCTTTCTCTTAATACTTACACATAATTCCTCAAATAGACTTTTGTTAAATTTGAAAGCATCAACTCTACGAATTCTACTTTTAAGTTAGTTTTTAACTTTCCTTTTTGGTCGCTGTATCGATCATTTTTTTTATAAAACATTTCTTTTATGATCATAGGGCTATGATTTCAAGCCAATTTACCCGTGAAATGAATAAAAGGAGGAGTGCAATAACAAATATTGTGGAGGAAGGTGAGAGAGAAGATGGCCTCCCTCTAAAATAAAAGCCAAATCTGTTATATAAGTAAATTTCTCCTAAATACTGCTGCTCAGATCACATTAGTTGCTACACATTCTGGGGGTCCTCTTTATCGTTTGCTAGTGGTTGACTGGGAAAAAGGAGGTTGTCTCCAGCCATCATGGTGCAAGCAGGATGTGTAGTTTGGGAAAGAGGCTAAACATGGAGATTGGCTACGCATAGCAGAATGAGAAAGACTGGGGACACTTGCTCAACTGTTTTCTGTGTCGATTTTAATGATTATTGTCCTGTTGCAAAGTTAGTTACCATCACTGAAGAGAGTTCTCACAAAGGCCAATGAGAACTGCAAACATGGAAATTGTTACTGTATTCATAAATTTAGAAGACTAAAGTATTTATAGATTTCTATTTGTAGAATTGGTGAGACTATCAAACAGATGTTGCACATTTCAAAATTGAGCCAACAAGGGAACTTGTGAAACACGAACCACAAAGCATTTGGAAAGGCATTTTTTACTGCCATTCAAGCTTTTGAAAAATGCCATCACAAAGAATATATAAATTGTGAGGCCTCTAAACATCCTTTTCAAGGACACATGAAATTGGATTAAGTAAAATCTTCAAGGCACAACAAAAAACGTGTTAATGATAATTCCTTCAATCTGGATTTGTAGGTATGCGGTAAACATATTTCAAATATATAATAATGTACAGATTTTTAACTTATTATAGATGTAGTTTTCTTATTTTTAACTTCTTTCTTATTAAAAAAGCTTAAAATTTGAATGAATTATTACTAAATTAGGTAATGTTATATACACTTCCACATGGAAAGGAAATGACACTCATTTTTAACTGAAATCTGAATTTTTATGTTTTTCAACACTAAAAGCCTAGATCTTACTGATTTTAAGAACCATAAAAGTTCAACCTTAAGTAATTTAATTTTAGTGCTATAAAAACTGCAAATTGCTACTTATTAAACTATCGATGGTTTCTTCATTCTATAACACATTACCTCCACACTACACGTTTGTTTTAGATTTAAACTTCTAACAAAATCAGTTGGTATATGAAAGAATACAAACACGTTCTCTTAATTCTGAATGTTGAAGGCTTGAGAAAATTCTATTTATTAAATGGAATAAGCTAATACTATATTTACGTATAATATTAACAAGATAACTTTTAATCTATATGGACTGATTATAGGATAGATTTAAGTTATAGATGATTTAATACTAAAGCCAATGTTATCTGAAGTGTGTAATCAAAACATTTAAGTAGGGACACCTGGGTGGCTCAGTCAGTTAAATGTCCGACTCTTGATTTTAGCTCCGGTCATGATGTCACGGTTTGTGAGTTCAAGCCCTGGGCTGGTCTCCACTCTGACAGCATGGAGCCTGTCTGGGATTCTGTCTCTGCCTCTCCCCTGTTTTTTCTCTCTCTCTCTCTCTCTCTCTCTCAAAATAAATCAATAAACTTAAAAAAAAAAGATTTAAGTAGGCAGTAGGCATTAGGCATTAGGGCTATTCCTTTCCCCTAAAATTTTTTCAAAACACTATAAATGATGCATATGTTGAAGAACACAGCTGACTAGCAGTGAAAAAAACCCACATCACAGCTTCTTGTAAAACGTTAACTATAGCAAAAAATAAATAAATAAATAAAATAAAACAAATTGTATTGCTCCTAAAATGCAGTGGCTTGATAACTCTGATTTCTATTTTATGTTTCAATAGGTTGATGTACATACTGCTAAGCTTTGGGCTTATATTAGCAAGATATGGTATACGACTCTCACCTTTCATTGCTTGTTTCTTAAATACTGGTAAATAATTAACAGAGAAAGGGATCCCTATGTGAGTAGTAGAGAATATGTTGAGATAAATATTTTGTCAAATTAAGGAAGTGTTCTTATTTTTTCAAACAGAAGTAAACTAACTTTGCGTACAACATTTAGGATGTGTCTAAGAGTTCCCTGAAGGTTAATAGTACTCCTACATCACATACCCTTAATGTCCCAGACAACAACTTACAGCTATTTTTTTTCTAGGCATATTGTTTTAGGTAACTTCTAGGCATATCTTAGCAACTTCGAATTAAGCAAAAATAATGCTTTTAAGTATTAAGAGCGTGTTTAAAATATTTCTGTAATACATACACAAATATTAATAAATAGCCATTTTATTATATGGTTTTATATTTCAACAAATACAAATACAAGATGATACTATGATAACACAGTGGCCTTTAAATTTGGGGGGAGTCAAATAAATATATATTTGGGGCTAAAGAAAGATATAATTTGATGCTAATTAATCATTATACAAAAATGTGTTATCTTTAAAACTAGGAAAATTTTTTGACTTTAAAGTTGAGTCCCTGTGTACTAGGAGGCTAAAAGTGAATAAATTATTTTTGTTGCAAATTTTCCATTCATCCAAGGACAGAAACTGCCTTATTAAAATCTAAAACCAGGATAGAATGTTGCTAGATAGAAAAAGAAGAGCATTTTTGGAGCAGAGCATTTTGGCCAAAAGGCACAAGGTCCAGTGTAGATTCTGATTCTGACTTCCTCTGTGGTTTTGGCCCTCCCTTTTCTGCCTGTATAAAATGAAGTTGCAAAACTTTCTAATTTCCAAGTGTCAACATTCAAGGATAGTATTGTAATGTTTTAGATTTCCCTCAGTAATTTATTAAAACCATACGTTCCCTTATATTTAGTACCGAGCTATAATTATACACATTCTTCTGACTGTTTTAACTACGTAAGGGGAAGAAACTCCAAAACTCCAATAATTCATCAGAATTATGTGATACTCTTCATTCATCAGAAAAATGTGATGTACTTATATGCAGAAAGCTGTTAAAAATGGAATCAGGTAAGAAAAGTCTATTTATATCTAATACTTCTCCTACCTCTTTGCAGTGGGAAAATAGCGAGAGCATGAAGAGCCATCCCAGGCACAGTAAGGGTCTCGGGCAAGGCAGCACTCCGCACACGCTTTCCCATAAATATCGCATCGGTGTAGAGGGAGCTGGGCAACCCCCGTGGTGGAACCAATATAGAGTTGTTGCTGTGAAGAGAGTTTACTGTGATGACAAAACGATCCTGTTTTTTAAAATCTTTTTTCTTAAAAAAAAAAAAATTACCCATATACATCAAGAAGACATTTTTACTAGTGGGTTTTAAAAAAATCCCATTATTGGCAATTTTGTCACTATTGGCCTGGCAGATAATATGACCATTTTAAAAAGATCAAGATCAAAATCTCCATACTTGACTCAAACAGGTGTATTTTAAAGTATAAAACCAAGGGAAGACAGTAATGGTTATATATCAATTATATTTCAATAAAAATAAAAATTTAAATAAGACACTGAATAATATAAGTTTCAAACGTCCAGGGTTTTGTCCTTAGAAAGTTTGTTTTTACTTTTACTGTTTCTAATTTTGATTAATCAGTGTATCTACAGTGCCATGTATTCTGGTTGGTGTTGACCCAGGGATCATTTGACTCTTCTGACTCTTGGGTGCTGCTATTACATTGCTTGTGATGTAGTCTGCCCTTCTATAAGAAGGGGTATGGCAAGGTTTTTGTGCTTGCATTTGTGAGAATTTTCATTGGTCAGCTGTCTTGTCCTTGCACAATCTCCAGGACGATTACTTTAAACAAAACTACTAAATTGCTTCTCACTGGAAAGATCATCAAATGGGCAATATCAAGTGCACTCTGGCTGGTGCAGTAAACTTCAACAGAAAGCTCAGGGGCTACGGCCAAAGTGCTCAACTGGGCATCAAGGTGGCTGGACTCTAGATCTTGCTTCTAATAATTCTCTGTGTAATCCTGAGCCATTCCTCTCATTTTTCTAAGACTTAACTTCCTTATTCACAAAATTGGCATATTTCACTAGATCTTTAAATATACGTCCAGATCAGACATTCTACAATGTCATTGTGCTCAGTGAATTTACAATTACCAAATGAAGTAAAATACACAGAAAAACTTTCTGGTAGCAACTAATTCAGGATTTCAGCACAATTTTTAAAGTGCTTTTAACAAAGTTTACCCAATGTAGCATTTAAAAAATGTTGCAAATGTATGTACATACAAAATAAAATACAAATAAGATTGTTTTGTGATTTCTCCACATTTTACTGTAATCAGTATTATAGCTCACTTTTATTGCACTAAAGGACTGAATGATTATCGTAAGCCTTAAATAAAAGTTGTATAAATACTGATTGATGTAACAGTACACATGGAAAAGACCTCAAAAGTGTATTTTAATTTCCCCACTACATAAAGGAAAAAGATGTTATAGAAAAGCTGGTTTCTGAAACATGGTGAGCTCTTTTAATATTACACATTTCCTGGGGTGCCTGGGTGGCTCTGCCCCTCCCCCACTCATGCTCTGTCTCTGTTTCAGAAATAAACATTAAAATATTTTTTTTAAATATTACAAATTTCCTGATAGCAATGGATATAATTAAAATTGCATTTACAAAGGACATTCAAAGATGAACCACACATATAAATAAACATAAACTGAATGAAGATTGATATATCTACTAGAATCTATGAAGTGACTAGGGTTATAAAAAGTGCTTACATAGAAAATAATTCTGTGCTTAAAGCTAACCAACTAACTTATATCTTAACAAAAGATAGGGGAGTAAGAGGGAGAATGTAATACAATAAAAACTAAACCATTATTAAAACCGTTATGCTGATGCATATTGCTTCTTCCCTTCCAGTAGTGAAGACAATTTGTATCAATATTCTAGTACAGGATAGCGTATAGAATACAGTATATACTGTGGATGCTCAACTTTTTTTTTTTAATGTTTGTTTTATTTCTGACAGAAAGAGAGACAGAGCATGAGCAGGGGAGGGGCAGAGACAGAGGGAGACACATGTCTGAAGCAGGCTCCAGGCTCTGAGCTGTCAGCACAGAGCCGGACGCGGGGCTCGAACCCACAGACGGGGTGAGATCATGACCTGAGCCAAAGTAGGATGCTCAACCGACTGAGCCACCCAGGCGCCCCTGGATGCTCAACTTCTTATTATATTCATCTTTTATTATTGCACTGAAAGATCCTACAAACCATGGCTAATTAAGAAGCAGTAGTTGAAGTCCTTGGGAGGAAAAGATGAAGTATTGTTAAGTTTTTTGTTGAGAAAAAATTAGATTGATTTGTACTTCTCTTAAAGCATCTACAGAGACAGAATGTGACAACAGTTGACCATGATTTGAAAAATATGAACAAAGAACTTAACTAATGGAAGGAACTTCTTTTCCCTTCCTGTCCTTTATATCTCTCTTCCAAAATCATTGAAAAAACAAAACAAAACAAAACAAAACAAAAAACCAAACAGACTTAGATTGTATTGAAGGCAAGCAATCTCAAATCAATAAAAAAAATGAATAAACTTGTAACATCGCAGCAATTAAATTAGTTAAAATGGAGCAGCAATATCCACTAGCATGATTGGCACTGGTGAATGTGGACTTGCTGACCCCCGTACTGTGGTCGGAACTATTTAAAAAGCTACTGATTAAGTTGGGCATATCAAATCAAAAGGTCTCTATGTTTGGTCAATAGCTCTTAAGGAGCATAAGCAAATTCATACTTGCAAAATTTTAAGATTATGACATTTGATTTGGAAAGGAGTTATTATGTAAATAACAGTATCTAAATCTGTCATATCCCTTTAGGAGAAAACCAGAGAAATAACACATGGGAAGAAGAGAAAACCAAAAATTACTGTAATGAAAACTTCAAGTGTGGTAAAATGCCCAAAATTAAATACAACTTGAGTCTCATTTTCATTTTATAAGTATTCTGCAGTACTATTAAAGAACTACAAAATTAATCACGCTATCTAAGCGAAATATAGAGGAGGCTTGCAGGCCCCAGTGAGCATAATCCAGTCACTAGCAAGTACCCTGATGTGCTTTTTCTGCCCAATTTAACATCACCACAGGCTTTCTCACTATCCTCCTTAACAAGTTTCGGGTCATAAGCAGGCGATGAATCTATTTATCCAGAAAATTGGTTGCAACACTGCTTGCCCCTCTTGAAACTACTGGCTCACTTTTAAAGTTTCTGTGAGCATGAGTAAAACTGATTCACATCTGAATGCAATCAAACTTCCAATAATCGAAAATGAAGGCTAGGAATACTCTTCTTGTATCATGGTATTTTAAACACAGTATTTTTGGTGTTTTAGGTGTGTGTTTGTGTGTGTGTGTGTGTGTGTGTGTGTGCGCGTGTGTGTGAAATGTGTTGCATTTAATAGGCAATTCTTAAAGTACTTAAAAAAAACCTAAATAAAAAGAAATATTTTATAAAATTATAGGTAGTGTAATTAAGATCAGCTATGAAGCCAAGTAGAGAACAAACAAATAATTGAAAAAATCATTAAATGAAGAATATCCCAATCTAGCTTCCATTCTGGAAATCCCCGGATTTCCTTGCCAACATTTGACAGTTTTGAGATTGCAAGAACAGGTGAACACATACTTGTGAAGTGTAAGATAACAGTATCAGGTCAATAATATCTGCACTCTGAGTTTCTCTAAATATCTCAGAGATTATCAATCTATTTTGATATGTAAGTGTGGAAAGGATATACGCTGAGTTTTAATGGCACAGTATTTTAGTGTCTTGTAAAAGGGATAATGCACAGTCAGAGATAAAACATGTAAATGATTCAGGACTAAGATTAGCTGAATGATTCTCATATTTAACAATTTTGTATACAGGTTTTCAGAACAGTCAGTGAAGGACTTCCTACTCCATTCTAGCTTTTTCTGCTAGGTTATTTAATAATTAATTTCAACCCAGTATCCAAGCCTTTTTTGTTTTTCTGTTTGTGTGTGTATGTGTGTGTTTTGTTTGTTTTTGTTTTTTTGAAGTTACCACTGATACACTGAATAGAAAGGGTATACGACATCTATGGGGGAAAGATAATTTATTAGAAGTTAAAATTATATTTGTTTTTGTACATATAATTTAGCATTAGAAGTCATTTGTGTTTCTTAAGTGTCTTGCCAAAGCATTCATTCAATGTGAATCCAAAGACTATTAACATGCTACCCTTAACTTCTGAATTCATGGAGTTTAATAACATCATTTGGCAGTGACTGTTTTGGTGTTTTCCTTTTATATGTAGCCAAACTAAATGTTTTTTCTAGCACACAATACTGCTGAAAAAATAAAATGAACTTTTGAGTTAAGATCTAGCAAACATATACAGTCCAGTGCATCAACTTATTAGTTTGTAAAATGTATTTGTTTATACATGCAGATTAAATTAAATTATAAACTTATTTATAGCCTGAAATATCCACCAATGCCATTTTTAAGGATAGATTAAAATAATTATTAAGCAAATTATATTATAATCCCCCAAAAGTAAATGCTATAAATGAAAATTTGCAACAAATAATGATCTAAAGAAATACATGTATAGGAATGTGAGAAGGGTCAAAATCATGGGACAATGAAAATTATCTTTCATTTTCATTCTACTAGCTTATTGTAAGCTTTCTTTCTTTTCACTTTTTTGCAACTATTGTTAACAAATCTGTAAAATGTGCTGAATCATAAATGTTTATCGATTTGAAACACAAAATTAACAAAATATAGAATATTGACTGTAATACGTAACAATAGTACCTGCTTAGTGGAAAGCTCCATTGCTGAAATAGTAGTTGGCTCCTGAAGAAGAGAAAGAAAATGTGAACTGCTTGGTCAATTGGAAAAGTCATTTATTAATATTAATTAACATAGAACACCAACATTAGCTCTCAGAGAGTTCACTCCAGTGCCTACAAGAAGCAATATAATTGGGAAATAAGATACATGAAGGAAACGGCAAAGATGAACATTAAATGTGTGGAGCAGACAACATGGGCATGTTAATGTCCTCCAGTCTAAGATTATCAGTAACATACTCATAGTTGATCAAGTTGGGTTACTGCTCACTGCAGTAAGGGAAACTACAGGACTGCCCAGCAAGAGAGTATTAGAAAGGACGCCTATGTCTTGGGCACTTGTTAGTTGATTTGAGGGACAACTCAAGGAAGTGGGGTTTGCTCTGCATGGGATGCTGCAGAGAGCACAGGTAACTGTATGATTAGGTCTCTTTGTACATCTTATTTAGGAGGAAGGAAAAACAGAATGAAGCTAGAGCAGTACTTAATGAAGAAGTAGCAATTACTCATATAAGCAGGATAGGGGGATATTTGATCATTTTTTGTGGTTTGGGAAATGGTTACAATCTGATCTGTTTTCAGACGTGATTACAGAATAGTCTTGCTTTTTTCTTGATTCATCACGGTTTCAGAGTAGCCCTGTAGGATGCTGGTGTTCTGTGAGAATGTATATGCTCACATGGAGAACACTGGCCTGTGAGTGCCAGGCCAGCTCCTAATAACACCACTGACAAGCTGATAGTATTAGGCATTTCCAGCTGTCAAGGACTGTGAGAGCTCAGGTAGAATAAGATTATTTTATTATTATCAAAATGACTGCTTATTTAAAAAAAAACTTTTTTTTAACATTTATTTTTTCAAACTGACTGCTTATTGTATGAAGGCCTACACTGTACATTTTTGTCAGAGCATAAGATCTCTTCGATTTCTATCAACAGGCTAATCTAGAAAAATGATAACTAGGGAAGTATTGACCACCAATATATTTGTTAAGTGTTCTACTGAAGCCTATCATGAACACAGATAATTGCTGTAAAAAATAACTTTCTTTGGTTAACTTAGACCACCAACAACCTATTCACCTGAACATAATTGCTTATATTCTCTCTGATTTACTTTCATTGAACTGTACTCCATCGTATCTTTCATCAATGACAAACTAAACACTAAGAACGATATTGCTTAGGGGTTTCAGAGGTGGCTGATGAGAAAGAAAAAAGAGGCACAGGTGGGAGAATAATCTTAAAAGGCCTCACTATGTAGGACCCTGAACAAAGTGTAAAGAGTTGGATTCTGATGCCAAACTGCATAGACTCAAATAGTAACGCAAACCTGGCCAAAAGTTTGATACCAGGGGATGTATGTAACCTCTTTGTAATTCAGTTTTCGCCTCTGAAAAATGAGTATGATGGTATCTTCCTTGTAGGATTGAAGAAAAGGTTAAATGAGTTAATAAATGTAAAGTACTTTACAAATGTGCTTGGCGCACAGTGTTTATTCAAATTTCTCCCTCATTCCTTCTGTCTCTCTTTTATACACACACACAGGCACACACACACTGCTCATATTCTTTATTTGCTTTGGTTTTTTCCCTTGTGCTTATCACAATCTGGAAATATATATATATACATACAACATTTATGTGTATATAAATATTATGTATATAACATATATATGATATAAATATAACATTTATCTTGTGTCTTATGAATTTCCTGTCACACCTGAAAGTAGTGTTAAGGTAAATTCTTATCTGTAGGTAGGGGGTAGGAGTGAGGAGTTAAGGTTTAAGAAGAAGGAGAAAAAGTCAAAAAAAGATGTGTTATGGAAGTCACCACTGAGGGAAAATCTGAAGACAACAGACAATTACTCTCAAAATTGTCCACTGAGATTTATACCAAGAAAACAACTGATTCATTCCATTACTCATTAGATGCCCACAGGGGTGTTAAATCTCCCATACTTCCAGTTGTGACTCCTGTCCTTTTGCCTGCTGTCAGAGAAGTCCTGGGGCACACAGTGAGGCTGTGTTGGAGGTAAGGATAGCAGGATATAAGGAGGGACAGGGGAGGCATCTCTTATTTCTTTTTCTAGTTTGTCTCCACAACTCACCCCTCACTACCCCCTGCCCCTCACTGGAATTTAGGACAGGGGTTTTGGTTGTTTCATTCACTGCCACATTCCTAGCACCTGGGATTGTTTCTGGTATTTGTAAGTTCTCAATAAAATCTGTTAAATGAATGAATTAATGAGTTAGTGAATGAATAAATGAATTAATGCTCTACTAAATTCTCCAGTTCCTTTCTATCTCTTCCACTTTCCCCAGTACATTCTGTTCCTTCCACTTAATTTGTCTGAAATAAAGACAGGCATCTTTTAAAAAGGTCTTTCCTTAATCTTTTAAGTTAACCTGAAAAGTCTTTAAAAATATGTATTGTGTTGTTCATGTCCCATTCAGTGTTACTGATTTCTCAGCACACTGAGGCTATCCCCTCCCCTGGGGAGGTGGCCTATGATTCTTAGAAGCAGAAATCACTAATGAGCTGTATTAGTGAATGAACACTTTCAGTCTATATTATTATTACTGGACTTTTTTTGTTTGACATGGCACTATTGACCGCTCATTTCTTTTTGACTGCTTCCTCTATTAAATTTCATTATGCCTTGGAACTCTCTCTCTTTTTTTTTTTTTTTTTTTTTTTTTAAGAGCGAGAGAGCATGAGCAAAGTGGCAGCAAAGTGGGAAGACGGGCAGAGGGAACAGAGGGAAAGAGAGAGAATCTTAAGCAGATTCCAGGCTCAGCTCGGAGCTGGATGGATGTGGGGCTTGATCCCACAAACCTGGGATCATGACCTGAGATGAAATGCAGAGTTGACACCCAACCCACTGAGCCACCCAGGAGCCCAATGCGTTACAGCTCCACTATTTATTCTTAGCCTCTTTCACAGTCTTCTCGTCCTTCAGCCATTCCTCATCTGTTCGCCTTCCCTTGCCTGCTCCTTTCCACTCTCCTTTGGATGCTACATTCTTTTCCTGGTAGCTCATCCACTCTTGTGGTTTTAATTACCCCCTCTATGCTACAGAATTGCAGATTTTCACTTTAAACTCAGATATCTAAACTGATCACAGGATATTCCTACCAAATTTAAGACAACTTGCCAGAGACACAAATGAAACAAATGACTTAGGATGTAAATTAACAATTTAGAGATTTCCCATTATTTCCCATTTTCATAGCATAAATTAGTGAAATTAAAAATAAGAACTTTCTATAGGATTATCAGTCAGAAAGACAGCTATGATGTCTTGGCATACCCACCAATTTTTTCTTTGCGGAGATATCTTTAAAATTTGGTACCATCAAATCACAAAAATCAAGGGGACAATTCATCACAGATTTTCAGCTTTAAAAGACAAAATTGCCTACTGTATTTAGGTCTGTATAGTATTGGAATCAATGAACCCAAACAGACAATTTGAAGGAGTTAGGAAAATTTTCCACAGCAACTTCTTCCATTCCAACAGTTTCACATGAGAAATAGTTATGTACTTATGTAAGCAGCTAACTTCACATAGACTTTCATGAAATAAATTTTACAGCCAAAGTGCAAGGAAAGTGCTTTTGGGATAGAGAATTAATGCTAGTATAACTGAAGTGAAAGTTAGCTATGTCTAGTTTCTTATAAAAACCTAAGTGCAACTATGTAATGGTGAACCTGATTAATATTTAGGCATTTCATGATCACTGACAAAAAAAAAAAATAAACATCTATAAGTAGATGAAAATAAATTATTTCATACACAAATTGTAAAACAAAACAAACCCTAATACACAACCAAACTCTATTGTACCATATTATGATTTCAAAATTCTTAAATTAAGATCCTAGGATCTCTTAATTAAAAGAATTTTATTTATTTTTTAGGCCAGGAAATTAATAACAGTTTGGAATAGAATGTGCTATTTGCTGTAGGCTGTTGAATTTTAATAGACAATATATTCAGATGAAATCCATTTAAATAAGCTATATTTCTTTTTCTGAGAAAGAGCTGGTAGTGAATATGACTTCCATTTAAAACAGATGTAGCTTCATAAGCATTTTTTCATGAAACCGGTTTCAATTGCAAAGTTAATTAGTGTTCAAGTAAAAATGAAATTAAAAACTTAGCATCTTTTCAAGATTTTCTATGACTCTAATTTACTCTATTTTATTTTTTTTTAATTTATTTTTTGCAGATATTTTAATCCAGTCCTTATTAAACTTTCTTACTTGCAGAGCTTTTCAACCTGCTGATCCCAGGAGAATCTGACATAACTCCCTGGATGCTAAAGCATGCGGACGCTCCTTCAGAATGAGTTAATAGACTAGGTTTTGGAAAGCATCAATTATGTTTTACATTTGAATGAAAATTAAACTCTTTCATTTGTTAGCTCAGCTGTTCATGGAACATTGCATAAATTGAGTTTAAAATGCATGCGCTATCAATGTAACTACCTTGCAATCCTTTGCAGTCAATAGGACTATAAATAAAACCGGTGGTGCTAAATGCACTGCCTCTTGATGTAACACTCCTCTGTCAAAAAGTAAAACCTTCCTTGCAGGAAAGAAGATCCCATACTGAGTAAAGTGAAAATCAGCAAATGTCTAGGTTTACAACTTTTGAATATTTTTAAGTAAGTTATAGACGTGGGCTTTTTCAAGAATTTTATTTTATTTTTTTTTAAATTTGTTTTTAACATTTTATTTATTTTTGAGACAGGGAGAGACAGAGCATGAACGGGGGAGGGGCAGAGAGAGAAGGAGACACAGACTGAAACAGGCTCTAGGCTCTGAGCTGTCAACAGAGCCCGACACGGGGCTCGAACTCACGGACTGTGAGATCATGACCTGAGCCGAAGTCAGAAGCTTAACCGACTGAGCCACCCAGGCGCCCCTTTCAAGAATTTTAAAGAGATTTTCATTTGTATAATTAGTTAACAATAGCTATTGTTAATACCTTACTAGTAATATTAATTTACTAGTAAAATTAATTTTTAAAAAACTTTAAAAATTTGAGATTGAGGCTTGCTTGACTTTAATCAAGTTGTTCAGAATCACATAGTAAATATGGTCCAAATACACATTTATGATTCCAAGTAATATTTGAATTAAGTTTGCATCTTAGTACTTCTATACCATTTTGAATATGTAACGGCAATTTAAAATCATTTCTCGAGTCTTATACCAATGCCAATTTTATTTCACCTCTTATTACCTATTAAAATTTTATTCCAAAATGGAAATTTTTATTACTGAGGGATATTTTTCTTTCTATGTTCTGATTGGGATTTTATTTCACCCAGAATAAAAAAAAAAAAAAAGTATCTTGGATATAACTGAAACCACTGAAATGTTCTGTGATTAGCCAGGGTGTTTTCCTAAAACCAATCTCAAGATGGCAAAGGATATGGTACTGGCTTTAATTCAGGCTTTTATATGAAGTTTGGTTATTCAGCGTAGCAAGGACACATAATGAATATGGTCTCCTAGAGATGATATTTTGGTAAAATTAACTTGTTGGTTGACATTAAAATCCAAGAGTATCAGATACTAACATGAGTCTAAATTTGTTCCTCGTCTATTTACTTTGTCAAAATACTGTTATGCTCAGCTTAACACTTTTTAATTTTATTTTATATTAAATGGAATGACATGTAAGGCTTAAATAGAAACATAGAAACTGTAACATATCTCTGCTTGTTTCACTGTATATAGCAATTGCTTTAATGTGTTGTGTTTTTTTTCCTCCCACTACAAAATTAAACAAAGTTTGACAGTGAAATATTCCAATTGCTAGACCATAATATATGTATGAACTCTGCCTGATAGAATAGAATGTTAAAAGTAAACATTTCTCTAAACTCTGCCCAAATATGTTTTGTCTACTTGAGTGCCAAAGAAATAATAATGACAATAATGCATAGCATAGAATATGGGAGAGAACTGGGGCATTTATCTATGGAAGGAGATGTGTCCCAGGTTGCAAAGAATCTTTTTACAAAATCGTAAACTCACAAAAAATCACTTCCATACCAGCATAATATTACTTACTTATATCTGTTACAGAATGATCAATAACCTTTCTGATGATACCTTAAAAACCACAAAAATGTCACTCAGTAGTTATCATAGGTTTAATTCAGTTACATATTTCCCTGGAAACTGCAAGATACTAAAATCTAATAGATATTAAATATTTGTGAGTGTAAGATTGTTGGCTTTCAACCT
Source organism: Panthera uncia (assembly GCF_023721935.1). NCBI lineage: Eukaryota > Metazoa > Chordata > Mammalia > Carnivora > Felidae > Panthera > Panthera uncia. Next base: position 84,474,178 of record NC_064816.1, read on the forward strand.
TTTAAGATTTTGTTACATCATTTAACAGATTAGCTTACATTAACACCTTTTTAAACTAGAATTTTAGTAATGTACTAAAGAACATAGCTGAGATGTGAAATGCAGACTTAAAATCCTAGAGGCACAGGTAATAACATACACAACAACTAAAGGGAAAGTCACAAAGGAACCATGGCAAATACAAAAGTAAGAGTTTCTGGAATTAATAAAGATATTTAAGATATTTTTAAGCTAACATAGTATTTTTTCTTTCCGCTAGAGAATTCTATGGGATATAATCAACGGGATAACTTGCTGCTATTTCCGGTCTGTTTTCCACACATTCTGGCACCTCACTTTAAGTATGGGCTCCCTGAGGAATACCACAAATCTTTAATTTCTCATAGTTCATTTTCTCACCAATACTGATTAATGGAGTATTACTCAGTGATCAAAAAGAATGAAATTTTGCCATTTGCAACAACATGGATGGAACTAGAGGGTATTATGCTAAGCACAATAAGTCAGTCAGAGAAAGATAAGTATCGTATGATTTCATTTACATGTGGAATTTAAGCAACAAGACAGAGGAACATAGGGGAAGGGAAGGAAAAATAAGATAAAAACAGCGAGGGAGGCAAACCGTTAAAGACTTAAATACAGAGAACAAACTCAGGGTTGCTGGTGGGGTGTTGGGGGGAGATGGGCTAAATGGGTGATGGGCATTAAGGAGGGCACTTGTTGGGGTGAGCACTGGGTGTTATATGTAAGTGATGAGTTATTCAATTCTACTCTTGAAACCATTATTACACTATATGTTAACGAACTTGGATTTTAATAAAAAAAATACTGATTCCTTCATTCATTTAATAGATGTTGGTTGAAAACATATTTTAGGCTCCAGAGACACAACAACTGTGTGCTATTGAACACAAGACAGCATGCTGCTTATTCACCTCTTAGTGCTTGTAATTTGGTAAAATAGATGGACTCTATGTTGTTAATACAGTCCACTTGGATAAATGTATTTTTGAATTCATAGGCTAGTGTATCAATGTATAAATACTGAAACTGAAACAGGAACAAGTTTGTGATTAGTGAACAAGAGTGGTTAGTTATTACTCTATAATAGACATAAAATAAGGCCAAAATATATGATTTTAAAAGTCAGAATAGGATGGTGATGATTTTTATTATTTTCAAGACTTAACCCAAAAATTAATAGAAAAGTCTACTGGAAATGTGGCTTAATTTCAATGTAAAACAATACACATGAACAATACTCTAAAACAATAAACATGTATTAATAAAATTTTGAGCATGGTACCTGGCACTACCCTGGATGCTTTATGTAAGGGTCTCTAATTTTTCTAGCTTCCTTGTTTTGTTTTTTGACAAAGAGAGAGGGCACAAGTGAGTGAGGGGTGGGGCGGGGCGGGGGGTCAGAGAGAGAGAGAGAATCCCACAAGGGACAGAGAGAGAGAGAGAGAGAAGTGGGCTCACCCAAAGCAGGCATGAGCTCACCTGAAAGAGGTCATGACCTCACCCGAAGCGGGGCTCATGTGCAGATGAAGCAAGGCTCGAGCTCACCCTATGCAGGTCTCAAACTTACAAACCGTGACATCATGACCTGAGCCAAAATCAGATTCCTAGCTTCCTTGTTTTCACTGATGGGGAAGCTCAAAGAGACCATACACGTGTTTCCAAAAAATGCTATGTAGATGTGACTGAAGAGCCTAAAGTCCTTCCACCAGAACACTGTTTTGTTGTTATTATAGGATACCTATGTCTTGATTCACCAGTGATGTGTTTCAGTGCTAATCATAATTTTAATTATGTGAATATATATTAAGAACTTGCCATATTCTACTTTCTCTTCAAAATGTTACTGAATAGTGAGCAAGAGCCCTACTGGGTTAAACAAAATGGTCTAGAAATATGGGGCTACTAAAAGTCTTAGGAAGTCTTTGCTCACAATTAAAATATTTAAGACAAGTGACAAATTTAAAGTATCTGGAACACCTGAGACTAAATGAGATAATTTTAAGTTGTGAGACTAGATCCAATGTTTTCTCATTTTTTGTCATCTAATTCCACTTTATTTTGCCATTATAAATGTCTCAATGTTTGCATTATTCTTTTATAAAAAATTGAAATAACACTTCTTATAGGCATCTATTTCCCTGTCAAAATTCATAAATAATTCATATCAAGGTGTGCTTAGATTTACACTCTCCCCTATTAGCACATTATCTAAAAGAAACAACGGGCATTATGGTGTATGTTATATTACTTCAGTTCTCTGTTCTCACTTCAACCCATATTCTGCTGCCTCTACCCCCAGTCCTATATAAATTTACCCGGGCCATCCATGATCCTGGACAAAGGAACAAGTATCTATACATTCCTTAAGTGTGTAGACTAGGAACCCGTAACAAATTTGTCACCGGTGATCTAAACACCTCAAACTTTTTTTGCTAACAAATTATTTCTTTAAGAAAATATGATAAAACAATTCATGAATAAGCCAAAAAAAAAAATGACTGCAATGTCTTCATTCCCCTATCATTCTGAGTGTATTTTTCTCTTAATACACTCATGGAAGTTACCTATCATTCCAGTTATATCCTAAAGCATGAAAGAGGAGATTGGGGGGTGGGGGGCAGGGAGCAGCATGAGTTTATTCAGTGAGGTAACCTACATAAATAGTGTAAAATGTAAATCACATATTTTATTATTGAGAAAACAAAATATGAGCCAAGAATATATTTCTTTACATTTTTAGATTTAACTAGCATTGAAAGTTTCAAGGTTTATTTTGGCTAGTGTCTGGCTTTCTAATTGACAAGCTAATTAGAAGGGTATGCTAGACTACTTGTCCATACCAAGTTCAGTGTGCAGCTGTCCTGGGGGAAAGACATACAAGTGAACTTGTTGACACTTGAAATTAAGCAGCACTCACCCGAAAAACTGTCATTTCTTCCAGCAGAACTTCTTCTAAATCATGCCAAGTCTCCTTAGGAATTGAAACTACTTTAAGAACGGTCCCAACATCTTTGAAAGAAAGTGGAGGAGGAGAACACAGTTTAAATAGATCTGAACAAAGGTTAATGTTCATGAATGGAAATAGTATTTGACCAGAAAGTACATTTTGACCTCAGTCTTCCTTTTTTTTTTTTTTTTGTTACAGCACTGGTAAAATATATATTCAAATGCATTACATGCAACTAGATAAAGTGTGAACATAGCTGTGCAATGAAAATAGCTGAATTTTCAGAAATATATGAAGCTTTGAAGATGGTTTTATTCTGAAATTGCAAAATTAAATGTATATATATGTGTGTATATATACATATATATACACACATATATATACACACACATACACACATACTAATCACTAGGTTGAATTATATTTTTTTTAATTTTTAATCTCTGTTGTCAGGTGTCTCAGGAAAAAAAAACTAAAAAAAATAATGCCAGTTGATATAGCAAGTTTTTCCACTTTTGTTGTGAAATCTGGGACTACCTGTGAAGATTTAATATAGATGCAAAATGCAAGGAATGTTGTCCAGCAACAGAAGTAGTGAAGCCTCAGAACCTGCTGCTCATCCCCCAGGCACCTGGAAGCCTGTAGTACTTATAGGCCCCTAAAGACGGCTCAATGACCATTAAGTGATGAATGACAATAACTTGATTTCACAAAATAAACACCTTGGATTACTTGTTCTGGTAGTTGCTCAATATTGATTAATCAACTTTGGTTAACAAACTGGTCTGATTAATGTCTTGAATAATCAATTTTAGAGTATTAAAGAAATTTAAATTCCACAGCATATGTCATAAAAACTATTAAACTGAATACATTGTATAGAGATTTAAAGGATTGTTTATTCTAATTTTCATTGTGAAAAGAGACAAATTGTTTCAAGGAAAAGAGCTGTCGCTTTTACCCTAAACTGTGTTTAGAAGATATTATTTTTCCAGTATGGACTCTTCAACATTCCAGTTCTGATCAGCTGATCAATTATTTTTAGCTTCAACTGGCTCATTTTAATCAAGTTCAGCTGACTCATTATTTGAAAAGAAGAATCATACCAGTAAAGAATAAGCCACACCGGAAAAATCATTTACTGTATTCAGTGAATAACCATTGATAACCATTTTCGGGGCATCAATATGATGTGCTATGTGAGATAAGAAAAGTTGCTAGTGAGGAAAAAAAAAGAAGAAGAAAGAAAGAAAAGTTGCTAGTGTATCCCTTGTAAAGTGAAAAAAGTGCCCTCTGTTAAGAGGTTACTTTTATGTTTATAGAGGACTTTAGACTACTCATAACACCAAAGATTAAAGGTAAATTAGGTTAATCTATTCAGTGCCTCTGATGGGTTTCCAGTATCCAAACATAACTTTATCTGTGTTCCAGATCTAGTTTTACTGAGTAGTATTTCAAACAATTTCACACAAATTGAATCAGATTACTCAACTAGGATCAATACACTGTGATGTGCAACCCAGTTAAAAGATAAAATTACTATAATCAATTTACTTTGCTGACAGATGACCCTGGCCTGTACTGACCAATAGCCATCCGCATCTTCAGACATTCAACATTCTCATGAAATTGGTCCCTTTAAAGATAGCCTGTGTCCAAAAGGAATTAAAAACTCATGATTGGATTTCTTTGGTCAAATAGCCGGAAGCAAGCTTTTGCTTCATTGACAGTGAGTGAGGGACTTCTCAACATGTTTAGGCCAGAGGTGAAAAAAAAGGTAAGTGTGACATTATTGAATAAACTTAATTACTCTGTAGATAGATCTAATTATACTTTGACATTAAATGGTAAACTAATATTTACTGAAGACAAATCCTATCATCTTACAGTTTCTAAAGATTTATATAACCAGAAGTTGATACTTGGAATTCACTGACTTTTATCAAACTTGGAGTGTCTTTGGGATTCTACAATTTGGTAAATGTTCTCACTCATAAAAGTAAACTGCACTCTATTGCTCAGAACCTGACACTGTTACACCTGAAAATATAAGTATTTCACAATTTCATTATAAGACTTTAAGTCTTTAAAGCACTTACCACACAGTTGCCATTCCCCTGTAGTTAATTCAGTTTTTTTGTTGTTTTTTTTTCTGTTTCTCACCAAGGGAAAATACATGCTATTATACAAGGTTTCAGTGGAGCAGTCATTCTGCTTCCCACTGATTTATGTCAGTTAACAATGCTAATGGAGACTAGGAATTTATTGCCATGGAATCTGACCCTAAATAGCAAGTTTCAGGTTTGTAACTGGTGCTTTCAAAATAGTATTAATAAAGAGAGTAGGGGGAAAATATGCCATAATACAATGGGATTCATTCTGAAAATATATATGCAAAAAGTTTGTTTCTAATCATGGAGTTACTAAAAATGTATTGTTAAATTTCTGTAGAAATGAACCTAAAATTTATCTGATGATTCTTACGGTCCATTTTGTTCTTCAACTGATGAAATTTTTATTTTGTTTTGTTTTCTCCCATTGTATGGCAAAAACACTAAACAAATTTTTGCCAAAATTTATTTTGTACAAGATTTCCACCCTATGATACTTTTTTTTTTTTTTTTTAATGTTTATTTATTTTCGAGACAGAGAGAGACAGAGCATGAACGGGGGAGGGGCAGAGAGAGAGGGAGACACAGAATCGGAAGCAGGCTCCAGGCTCTGAGCTGTCAGCACAGAGCCCGACGCGGGGCTCGAACTCACGGACCGTGAGATCATGACCTGAGCCGAAGTCAGACGCTTAACGGACTGAGCCACCCAGGCGCCCCATGATAATTTTAAAGTTAGGTAATTTTGCATCAATATAGCCCAGAAACATTATCGAATGTCTTGGGAGTTTTAGGCATGGTTTGAAAATACATCTTTGTTCTAAAAAGTCAATGGACAGAAAAGAGTTATGATTCACTTCTAGACATTGTTTACCTAATCATTAGCCTTACCTGAATGTATTAATCAACTTTTGATTGAAAAGGAGATTTTGTTTAAATTAATATACCTCAAATTATTACTTTTTAATAACGCACTCTCATGGTGGATGTTCAGGTTTTTTAGTCATTTATTAGAGATTAACTTTATCTTGACAGCGACTCTAAAAACTTCCCTCAGTTCTTAGTTTACTCAGTAAGTTAACGGTCTACAAGGAAATTCAGGGCTAAAATTAAAAACATTTACCTGTTCCAATAAACATAACATCATACTGGCCATCTTCTGCATCCACTCGATCTACCACAATTTGTGTAAACTGATAATTGACATCTGTTTTGATCATTATTGGGCGGTTATTAATAGGAAACACTGGATTATACATAGCTGGATGACTTCTTGCAAATGTTATAACATCATCAGGAAGGTCTTTTGTAGAGTCAAATCCACCAAATGTTTTACTGGGACACTATTAAGATAAAGAGAAGAATAACTTTTGATTAAAATATAGTGAATGTAATTACAAATTATATAATAATTTGTAACCTCAATGGTCATAAACTAAATCTAACCTGTCATTATTTCTTTAAAATTAAGTAACTGATAAACTAAAAAATAATATTACTTAAATTAATAGATGTAATATAGAGTATTTTTTTCCTAAACGTAATTAAAGTCTCAATGGGAATTAGTTGTGTCACCATTTTTTACCTAAAACTACAAATGCATCTAATGAATTCAGTGTATGGGAGTCTGATGCTCTTTTAGTGGCAACTAATATATTCTACTGATAGGATAAAGTATTTGGAATAAGAAATGGAATATGTTACAACTAAATCCAATTAATAATCAGATTAGAGAATCTCAGAAAAATTTTCTTGGATAAATTTTCCTCCCAGGGCATCATGCTAAAATGCAAAGGCTCTTGTTAAGCTAAGAGACAACATAAACTATTCTTTTCTTCTGTAAGTTTATTTATTTTGAGAAAGAGAGAGGGGGAGCACATGCGTGCATTGGGGAGGAGCAGAGAGAAAGGGAGAGAGAGAATCCCAAACAGGCTTCACACTGTCAGCACAGAGCCCAAGGCGGGACTCAAACCCATGAGTCGTGAGATCATGACCTGAGCTGAAATCAAGAGTTTGACGCTTAACCGACTGACCCACCCAGTCACCCCTCTAACATAACCCTGAAAAAGCAACACAAAAAGTACCAACAGTACTCTCTCATTAAAAATTAATTACAAGGGTAAGGAAAGGTGTTATTCAAAGCATTTGATAATCTGGGGGTGCCTGGGTGGCTCAGACGGTTAAGTGTCCAACTCGGCTCCAATCGTGCTTTCATGTTTCTTGAGTTCGAGCCCCACACTGGGCTTTGTGCTGACATTGTGGAGCCTGCTTGGGTTCCTCCCTCTTGTCCTTTCTCTGTGCCTCCCATGTTCATGCTCAATCTCTCACAAAATAAATAAATAAACTTAAAAACGAAAAGTGTTTAACGATCTGCATGGCAATGAAACTGACCAAGTGGACAAGCTGAACAGATGATGGCTACAGAGAGTCAGAAATGAAGCACTGTGGTACACTGGCATAATATCACCTCTGAATTATAAACACTCCATATAAGGCAATAAAACAAAAATGAGAAAATTCAGATTCCACTGTGTCTCTTTTCACTGCATTTAATTATGTGATAAAAGCATTCAAAGTAAAACATCTCCATCCTCTTGCTTTTTGTCTTATGCCTAAGTAATTTTTGTCATTTAATGTAAGAGCTTGGGAGCTGAACTATAATTAATAGAAGTTCTTGATCTTATAAGAGGCTTAGGAGAAATCAATGGTCTTTGCCATTACCTTGATACAGATCATAAATAATTCATGAGAAATGAAATAAATAAACTTGCTATGAAACGGGAAGAGCATCTATCTTGGAATATATATGCATGTATATATATATGTGTGTGTGTATATACAGACACACACAATTATACACTAATACAACAAAGGATTTAAAGGATTACTTTTTAAGTAAATTATAAAGCTACTTATTTAATATGTTTCACTTAGTATGTTTTTCTCCAGTAGTGTTGACAAAATGGCTATTCTCAGCTGCCACTTGATAGAATTAATGAACTCATTCAAATGAATTTTAGTCATGGAGTTAGGTGTTTTGCCCTTCTGCTGGCCACTCCCTGATTCCTAGATTAGGCAATGCTTTCTGCTTCTGTCTTTAACAGTTGGTGCATACTGCTGACTTTTTATGCCATGTTTTATCAATTCTGAATAATGAGTGAGAACACCAGCTCTAGAACCAAACTGCCTCAACTGAGTCCTGCTTCCTCTCTTTGCCTCAGAGCCCTCATCTGTGAAATGGGAGCAATAGCTGTGCTACTGAATACAATATATATAAATATAAATTTCTTAGAACAGGGTCTGGCACACAATAATTTCCAATGGCTATCCTTAATTGCAGATATACTGAGTACAAATTCAGATCAAAACCTTTGTATCTCCAAATGGCAGTACACCATCTAGCATGCTGAAGGAACTGCACCAAAGCTGTCGAAGTGAAACCTAGAGGCAGGTCCTACTTAGAATACACTAGCCTTAATGAGCCATAGGGTTAGAAAACTCATCACCAACAAAGTAGAAGCAGTCTGCCATTAAGAGATGGAGTAAATATCTTGCGCTTTTTCGTAAAACCCATTTTACTTCATATAATCAATATTTCGTCTTGTTGGTTCATTCTTCTGGAAGCCTACACAGGTTTTGTACCCACAAGAACCACCAGCTAGAGTTAATATTTATAAAATGCAAAATTTTCAATTTTCCCATAAAGAACTTCAAAAACAGAGAAAAATAAGATTAAAATCCTCATATTGAATAAAATGTATAAAACATAACTTAGTTGAATTTAACAGAATAAACCAAACTGAAGTAAAATTACAGCAATGGCTAAACTTCAAACACAAGTTTTTGCATCACGGGAAATTATTTCCTTAAAGATTCTTAGGATTAGAGCAGTTGCACTTGGGTGCAGGTATTGTACAACCTCTGCCATCACTGCTAACTTCACTCACTTCCTACCGTATTTTTTTTTCGCCCTACTTTAAATTGCAGATTCAAAGCTGGTTTTATTTTGAGTTCTCTCCAAGTTTTTTTCAAGCCTGAATGTGCCCCAGGGTTGCTGGAGGGAAAAAGGAGCGGTCAGCGAGAGTAGACAGTGTCTGTTAAAATATCTAGGCCCTGTTCTATGAGATTTTCCTGCATATCTCTCTTACCTACTTGAGGGGTGTGTCCCATTCCCATGGGAAAATAGTACTGATTTAAAACTTTTCGTCCTCCTATTTAATGGGCAATCCTTGAAGCCTTCATTCTAGCTAGGGAGAACAAGTTCAGATGAATCTTAATTCTTTCAATTCTCTATGAAAGTCACTTTTGGAAAAGAAAACAAATAAGTCTACCCATTTAGTTTCTATTTCTCAAAAATTATGGTTATTAATAACTGGTAAGCACTGAGCTTAACCACTAATGTCTCTAAAGAACATGCTTTTAAATGCAGAATTCCACGATATCATAGAATATCCCTGCTTTGTTTTGTTTATAGTCAAGGTACCTTTGTTTTACATTATCTATACTTAACACCTGCTTGTAGCAGCTTTTCATAAACCTTCAGGAGAAATTTATTCATCTGGTATTTTAAAAACCTAGACCACTTACAGTTCCTGGTCGTGGGTAGGGGACTCTTCCTTGGTAAGGCACCCACTGATAGTTGGGACCATCCCTGTGAGCATACGGACCAAGGAACACCCTTCTCACATCACTCATACTATACATGCACACAGCTGACCCCTTGAAGATGTTACTAAAAAAGAGAGACAGAAAAAAAAAAAAGATTTTCATCTTCATACAGTGGCAAGACAACTATTCTTAAGTTGTTCCAGGTTATTAATGTTATTAGATGTCAATTATCAAAACTTGAACATAAATTCAACCTCAAACAGTGCTTGTGTTATTTTTTAGTCATGTGTATATATTTTGGCAATACACAAGAGAACATATTATGATTGCTCAAAATAGAAGCAGAGCTGAAACCATCATTAATACTCATAGTATATATATTTATATCACATATACACAACATATGACATGAAGTACACACATTAATATACATAAACTTCAGTGGGAAAACATCTACGTGATCTTCTAAAAAGCAATATTTAATTTTGATATCAATAGAAATAAAAACATAAACTTTGGTACTATGTTAAGCCTCCATCATGAATACTGAAACCAGAGAACTTTTAAGCAAGCAAAAATGTTTAAGAAGTCATTTTAGGAGCTGACTGGTGCAGAAAATGAATAGTTAATGTCAAATGATATGTCACATTATATTATTTTTAACTCCCAAATGACCAAAAGCATTAGAGCAAGTAACTGAGTGTGATTTGTGTGAAGGCATTTAAAATAATCTCTTCCTAACTCAGAAAATTGTTTTAAGTTAGTAGCTGTTACATCCTACTCAAAGTGGAATATTATGGCAATTATCCCCATCATTTTGCTTGACAAAAATCAGGTACTTGAAATAAACTGGAAGTTTGCCATGAGCTGCCACAATTTTCCATTTTATTGTGCTTATATAAATACGGCTTGAGAGATGTATTTATACAAAGATATAAAACAGTCATGCACACTTAAAATATGGAATGCTTATCTTTTAACCAATCTTTCACCATAGAAAATTACATATACAACATATCAAATGAAAAACATGTGTTTATAAGAGTCTATTACTGGAACCTGCTCCACATAGACAATGTCTGGTAGAATGCAAGCTTCGTGAGGGAAGAAAGAGGCCCAGTTGCTTTTCTGTAACATCAGTTGCTTATTTCATGGTACCTAACACATAGTTAGTCTCAGTAAATATTTACAGAATTTAATAATGGTATTTTCATAATAGAAGAAAAAGTAGTCTCCATCCTAATCTTACTGATTCGGAAACTCTGGAGGCGGGGCCTAGCATGATCTCTAGGTGGTTCACATGGATGCTCAGATGGATGTCTGAGAACCACTGCCCTAAGTAATGAGGAGTCAGAAGAAATGGATTAATGTCTGTTTAATTTTAACAACTCCAGGTAATATAAATTTTATACCGAATGTGATAGTCAAGAGATAATTGCTGCTTGATTGACAGCAAGTGTCTTGGGAAGATAGGGAATGGAGGAGGGTGAAGAGAAGAGGAAGGAGGAGACAAAGAGGGGAGGGAGAGAATGAAGGAGGAAGAAGGAAAAGAGAAAGGAAAGAGTGTTGCCACTGTAGTTTATAGCACTACAAAGTCTGATCAAAGCTCAGATTTCAGCTTTTCAGAATATTCTACATTTCATTTAAATTTTAAGTCAGAGCTATACTGAGGCTATGATACATTTTTCATAATTCAATTTACAGTGATGACATTTCTGCTAAAATTTATTTTTTTAAACTATTTACGTCATAACATCAGCCACCCAAGAATCTACAACAGCTCAAAGGTTAAGCCAATGTTCTTTCAAAAATGTATTTTCCAAATTATGGATTCCTGAAAAGCACCTAAAGGACATGAAGTTTCTTTGATAGTAAGATAGTAAAAAGTTGTTTACCTGGAAGTTGTAAACACTCCATAGACAATTGGATTTTTAGGATCTTTAGAATTCATAAGGAATACATCCTCTGTTTGAAAACAAAATTAGGAAAAGTTGCATTTTGGTGGTTATGACAAAGTCTGAACAAATATTCTCTATCCAGTATCATGAGTTACTTACGCAATTCATCAAAATGAGTGTCGATGCCATTTGGACCTGGCACTGAGCAAATGAGTCGAGCTTTCAGGAATGTTGTCCACTTATTCACCAGACTTCTGTGACCCCCGAAGTCATTCTGAAAGGAGAGAACACTGATTTTAGGAAATGTGCATGTGAATGATAATTTCAAATATTTCTCTTGAAACAGAGAAACAATTTCCTCATTTTTCAAAATGCAAGTAATTATACCACAGATACAAGTAATTATGCTTTTTTTTATTGTTGGTCAAATCTATTCACTCAAACTTTATTCACAGAATGACTTACAACATACAAAGAACACACTGGCACATAATAGGCACTTAACGAATATTTATTGAAGGAAGAATAAATGCACAGCTTATAACACATACTGAAAATAGATCCTAGAGAAAAACAAACCAGCATCAAATATTTTATAAGCTTAAACAGTTGAAACAATTTCAATTTTACAAACAGTATATTGAAAAAAATATTTGCACCAGCCTTAATAATAAAAAAAATCATTCTAGAGAAAACATTTTGAAAACATACCTCCTCACTGAAAATGAAACTAAATTTTAACTTAAGCAATAAGTTCTGTTATGATCGTATGTATTTGAGGGTAATTTAGGCTCTTTTAAAATAATATTTAGGTGCATGGGTTTGAAGGAACATCCGTGTTCCTTCAAACACATAACAATGATTTATATTTTGTTGATATAATTCTACATGCTATAAAGATTTTTCTAACCCTGTAAGTAGTGCTTTTAAATATGATTTACATTTTTTGGAGAACAGATTCTCACATATTTCACATATTTTTGTATGTTTCCAGATTGTTAAAACCTTTAATTTTCCAGTAACTTAATATACTAGCGATAAATAATTACATCATGATTGAGGTAGAAAAGATGCTAACCAATCCCCCCAGGAGAGATTTTCAAAAATTTCGTATCTTCTTTGAAAAAGACAATTCCATTGAAGATAATTACTGGATCTAGCTTTGTGATTTTTCTTGAGATGAAAGGTGCTTGAATACATAAGAGCAGTTAGCTTGATTCATACTGCATATACACTGCACTATATACAGTGTAGTGGGAAAGAATGGTACTGTTATCATATCTTTACACTGATACTAATTAATCCACAAACATTTATTGAGTAGTTTTTATTCTATGTATCTGACATTATAATGCAATATCATATCCAGTTTTGTGTTACACTGTTAATGAATTACCTCAAAGTTCAGATGCTCAAAACTATATGTATGTGTTCATATATATGTACATAGGATGTTATAATCAATTTATAAAATCAAGCTTTAATGATTTTCTCTTTTATATCAATAATTTAGCTATCCCAACAACAAATATCCATTCACTCTTACATATTTTAGGAAACTGTTGTGTGAAAATACAAAAAAATGTGTTCTCCCAGGTAACATGAAAAAATTGTATTTCTTGGGGCACCTGGGTGGCTCAGTCAGTTAAGCATCTGACTTCTGCTCCAGTCATGATCTCTCGGTTCACGAGTTCAAGCCCTGTGTCAGGCTATGTGCTGACAGCTCAGAGCCTGGAGCCTGTTTGGGATTCTGTGTCTTCTATCTTTCTGCCCCTCCCCCACTTGAGCTCTGTCTCTCTCTCTCAAAGATAAATATTTTTTAAAAATTTATTTCTTTAAAATTTCAAAGGATGATCATTTAATGTAAACGTGAAATAATGTGTCACAATTTCTACCTGCATGTTTACCTACGAAGAGTTACCAATAAACAAGTATGTTTTCAAATCCTTCTTTACCATTTAAATATTTATAATGATCAGTCAAGATTTTTAGCCATAGTTTTCATTATACTTGCATATAGGTGAAGAAGAAAAAGAAAACCATGATTGGACAATAATATCCTCCTCAATTGTTTTTTTTCTTTACCTCACCTTGCATATCTGACCTATTCTAGCATGAGTGGCTTTTCCGGTGTGTTCTCCATCAATCGCATTTTCGCGGAAGAAAAAATATACTTTGTCATCTTCAGGGTTGTCACTTTCTGGGATGAGGTGGGCACTAATGAACCTTGGATCTGAGAGACAAATTACAGCACATATATTAATTCACAGTTAGATAGATAATACCATTCATTACAGTCCACTTTCACTTTCTCCTCACTTGCATTTGATATATTTCAAGAACTAATCTTTCCTTAGTTCACAGTTTTCAGAATATGTGAACTGTTCTTTATGTATTTTAAAGTAAGTTACAAATCACCTTATACCTCAAAACAATTCTTTATTTTTCTCTTTTTTTGGAAAGTTAGGAGTAGGTGCAGAAATCCTCAGTGTGACCACATAGTGCAAATGCATTACAGGATATTAAAATATTTTGCAAACTGGAAATGCTTTCAAATATTGCTTATTGCCATCATCACTATCATTCTTCCTTCCAAGCATAAGATAGTTTTAAGTCAAAGTACCAAATGGTCTGTTCTAGTTTCCAGCAAAGACTGGATGGGAGGGGAGAAATGAGATCCAGATTCAACAACAAAACAGCAAATCCTCTCATGTTCTTATCCACGTCAGTAAATAACAACATTATTTACTGGGTACTCAAGTCACCTTGGTATTCTGGAGCCACCCTTGAGTCATCTCTTTCTCTCCAGCCCACATTCTATCAGCACATCCATCACCTTTTCTTACCACATCCTCCACGACCGGCGTCTCCCAGATCACCATGACCAGCGATGAATTGCTAACAGTCTCCCTGTTTCTACCTTACCACCACCAATTGTGTTCTGTTTCTTCACACTAGTCAGAGTGATCCTATGGCAGGTCACTTCCCTCTCTAACCCCTCATCCATCTTTCCAAATTATTCACAATAAAATATAAAATCTTTCCCGTGACCAGATACCATTTATGATTTGGTCCCTGCTACCTCACAAGCCTTTTCTTCTACCTACTCTCCTGACCTAACTTACTCCTAGCCCGCCATACCATCCCCATAGTAGCCCCTTCCTGGCTTTCAAACAAGTACTCTCATTCCTGCCTCAGATCTTCCTCTCTGTGTACTTTCTCACCTCATATATTATAATGAATGACTGGATTCCTACTTTTACTCAGGTCTTTGTTCAAATATTGCATTATAAGAAAGATCTTTGTTGACTACCCTATTTAAAGCACTTGAAATCCTTTTAGTTCTTAATTTTCATGTGTTATTTTTCTTCCTAACATTATTAAACACCTGTGATCTCTCAGTCTTTCTTTCTCTGTTTCTAATCTTCATTTGTTTATTGTCTGTTTCTCTCCCCACCCCAAAGGAATATGAGTTCCCAGGACCTGGCATGTTTTGTTTGGTGCTGTGATCCTAAAGGTTAAAACACAGTTGACATTCAATGAGTATTTGTGCAAGAAGGGAAAGAGAGAAGAAAGAAAAAACAAAAAGAGAGAGAGACTGCCTAGATTATGCAGAATGTATATTAGCAATGATTAGAGCCTCATTTAAAAAAAATAATTTTTGTAAATACCTGGGTTGATGCGGTTGTGACTCATACAGACATATAAAAGTATGTAGTAGCTTCATTGGTTTTAAGATGTAATATAGTAAGAAGCTGAGTTTATCTTACTGAAAGCATTTAGGACATTGCAGGTATTTAAATTCTCACAATAAGCTACCTTTACTCCCATGGCATATCATGTTATCAAGTCAGCAATGAAATACGTGCACATAGATCAGTACCAAACCTGAGATATCAGGGAAGAGGTCAGAACCCTGAAACTAGCTTTATCCATGTTATTTAGTCCTAATCTTTATACCTGTGCATAATCACCATTATCATGTGTTCTATGCTTGTAACCTTCTTTTAACATTTGCTCTCAGACCATGCACAGTCAGGGCTACACTCCACTATCCTTCTCAGGCAAATTATACAGACTCTGTCAGTAAAGTTAAAAGTATAATTCATTACCTATTCATATTTCAAGTCCAGTGTGCCAGTGGAATAAGAGTAGGGAAATAACTTTTAAAAGTTGGACTCACTCAGTACCAGAGCTTTATAAGATACATAAAATAATACATTACTTTCCTATAATTGTTACAAAGCTGGTTTTTCTTCATCAATTTCTACCTGTTCATATACATAGATATGTTTGTATATTTCTGCTTGCATCTCATGAGTATCAGTGAGCAGAATAAATAATGTGACATGGTAGGAATTGGTATGTTACAAATCAAACAATTACTATCCCAATGATGAAGTTAGATTCCTGGAAATGCAGTGTTGTAAGCGTGTTTGTGTGTGCACACACAGTTACATATAGTTTGTGTGTGCACACAAACCTACATGTTGAAGAATTCAGTTCAGTCACTTGCAATTGTTGTGACTTTTTGGTAAGTCTCAGATCTCAGATGACTAATTTTCACACTAGGTTTATTTCAAATTGGATTCTATTCACCTTTTCCGTCATAAATAGTTCATATAAAAACAAATATTTTCAACTTGAATAATGCATTGAAACAACTTAGCAAAATATTAGTAAATGCATTATATTATTATCATTAAGACAGTGAAGGGAAGCCTCAATCACATACTACATTTGGAGGTCTCATTATAACCCAGCTACAAAATTAGAATAAAAAAAAAAAACACACATTCTTTTGCTTTAAAACTAGAGCAATGGAGGAGAAGTTGGTCTAATATTACCTTCCCAATTAGAGTAATTGTTCACAGAAACACTTGCATAACTTAAAGAATTTCAGGTAATTAAATCTAGCTATGGTATTTGCTCACAAATACATGTAAGACATGACGTAGAAAACAAAATGTGTAATATTATGTCTCTTGTTCTCAGAAAGCTATAATTAGGCAAAAGTCACGTTAGAAGCACAAAAATGACAATAAAGCAAACAGTATTTTACATGTACAGATATTCTCTTAGCTTGGTGTTTGGGCATGACAGAAGGCTCTATCAAGCACGTGTTTCCCTCTCTAAAATATGTCAAGAAAATTATCATTTTATCAATGTGGACTCTACTGGGAAATCATTCAAACAAGTTACCATGCACATTGTTGAAAGAGCCTTCGATCCTAGTCTCTCTTTCAATATCTGGTATTACAGCATGGAGGACTTTGTAGGTGAATAACAGTCTGACACAGCTTCAGAAACAGACAAAAAATAAACTACGCATGGAAAAAAAAGTACACATTTATTAAACTAAAAAAGAATATCAAAGAAAAACAATGTCAGTCAAATGTAACTTGTCTTTAAGACATTTAGGATACAATCAACTTGGAAAAACATTCTTTCCTATCTCAAAATAAAATAGGTTTCTAGTTAAACTCTTTCAAAAAATTAAAAGGAGTTCTACTATTTTAAATTTAGCAAATCTTGTCTGCGGTCAAAACCTTTTCTATGTATTTTCTACTTCAATCCTTCAAATGTTGCTTTCCCCTTCCTTACTACATTTGGTCCTCTTACTCCTCCTCTTCTTTTCTCAATCTATTCCTCTCTGCCCTGGTGAATTCTCCTCTTCTTCCAAACCAAACATTCTAATCAATCATTCTAATTGTCTGCCCTGCTACCCTAGAACCTCTTGGCCTCCCGAACCTCCATTGCACCTGTCTTATATAATCCCAGAACTTTTTTTCCTGTGCCCCTATATCTAAGCAAGGATGATGAAAACCATATAATTTAGTAAATGGATTTTCTACTTGTTAACTCAGGCTATGTATCCTAAAAAAGAATCATTGTTGTTACAGATTTATTAACAGAAACTCTTTAAAATCATTCCGATTGTCTTCAAATCAACTAATGTAGCATCTCATTTTATTCTTCAAAGATGGAATTATTTGCTATACTGATACAACCAAAACCATTTAAAGAGAAGGTCCTCCTTTTTCTCCTCTCAATTTTTCTTTTCTTTCTTTCTGTGGAAAAATGATCTCTCTTCATTTGTAAGTCTAAAGCCTCTATTTGCTCTCAATCCAATAATCTACAAAATATTTCTCCAATAAAAATCTCTATTCTTCATGCAATCACTCACCATCTATCTATATTTCATTCATCATATTTTTCCTAGACATGTACTCTGTGCTCTAGATTGTGGAAAACAAGGGGATGTTATGATGAAATGTATTCTGTCTGTGAGGGAATACCAACAATTAAACAGAACAATTATTACACCACACAAAAAAAGGACAAGAGTAAGAGTCTGGAAAAAATGCAGTTGGAAATAGAAGAGAAAATTCAGTTTGCCTTAAAGAAATTAGGAAAAGTTTTTCTCAGAAGACATGACCTATAACTCAAGGCCTAAAGAATAACCTGGAATGTCCCAGGTGGAAGTAACACATGCAAGGTAAGAGAAACGACATTACTGTGGACTCAGAGAGTAGTCAATGAAGAGACGGGTGGTCAAAGATGACGACAAGAAAGTTAAGCAGAGGCCAGAATAAGAAGGAAGTGTTGTTCAGGAGCATATTGTCCTCATGGCGATGAGGGAAACCAATGAAGTATTTTAAACCTAGTAATGACATTATCAGATTACTATGTTAAGATCACTATGATTGCTACAGGAAAAAAAAATTATAATGAGGCAATAATGAAGGCAGGAAGACCACTCTAGAGGCTAGTGAGAAGGGTTGGTGATTTGGACCAGTATGATAGAGAAGGTGGCATATGCAAGGATTATGTGAAAACAGAACTGCTGGATTATGGTCATTGATGAGATGTTCAAGGTAGGGAGTAGTAAGAAAAATCATGGAAATACTAAGGAAATGTCTGATTTAAATATTGGTTGGATAGGAATCATTTACTGAAATAGGAACACTTGAGGAAAGATAGATATGGAAGTCGGGGGAGGAAGATAAGCTCAGTTTCGTGCAGCTTTGAAGTGAGATGCTTGGGAATTTGTCCCACAGGTCAGGGAATACAGAAGCTCAGGAAAGAAATGGGGACTAGAGCTGAAGTTATTTGAGATTGACAGCAGGGTATAGAGTACGAAGAGAAAAGAAGACAGAATCTAATACAAGGAGAAAAGTGATGAAAAACAGGAAGAAATCCAGCAACTGGGGAGTTGCAAAAATGAAGAAAAGAAGTCAATTCTTCTTTGGGTTCTCAATCTTTCCCTTTATAATGACTCCGTGTCAAATATTTATTTTTTAAATATTTTTATTCTACCAAAGAAAACAAAAAGAATTCCACTTACACTCTATACTCTAGAATCCACTGTTTCTTGTACCCATTTAGCCATAGGACTTTTTGAAAGAGTGAGAGGGGACTCAGACTCAGACTCCCTGCCCTATTTATCAGTCGCTTTCCAACTCCATTACTACGTAGCTTTTGGTGTTTCACCTTTGAGAGTGTTCTACTGATAATCAACAGAAACCATCAAATCTACACACAGATTTTGATGCTCACGCTTTTTCGGTTGTCTGCTTGTCTGCTGCCATTGGCACAATAAAATCTTCATGCCCTTCATATAATTTTCATTGTTTCTCTGGCATGTGCCTTCTGTGACTCTGAACCTGAATTGTTAAGTATAGAGCCTTCACTATTTCCTTTACCACTTTCGTTTCCTACATCTGTAAATATAGATGCTTCCTAAATTATTTTCTTTTTGAGCACCTTTTATTCCCCCCACTCCTATAAATGAAGGTATCTCCTAACATTTCTTCTACTAATTCAATATTCTAAATTTTGTTATATTTTTAGAATTTTTTTCTTTTGGAATTGATTCACTTTTAGACCCTCAGGTATCTCCAAACTACATCACCTTTATTTTCCTCCTAGATCCAACCTTGCATTTCAAACTTTTGGCTCAAATTTTCTACCTAAGTATCTCATTGCAGTTTTAATTCATCATGACTAGCAAGGAACTCATCTACTTTTCTTTGAAAACTGCTTCTGCTCCAATCTTTCCGCTTTAGCTAATGCCAATATCCACACCTACGTATAAAATGGTATTTTACCTTAAACTGCTTCCATTTCCTGCAGGACTGCCATCATTTCACTTCTTTCCCTGTTTTCTAGTCTTAATGTTGCTTGTACAATTCATGTTTTGCTTGTTTTTTTTTTCTTTTTGACTTTAGAGTTATATTTTCAAGTCATCTAATAAGTCTTCTATATATATATTATCTATTTCTTCCAAGCTATCCATACAGTGCTACAGAAAGAAGTACTAATGCATTTATACTATATAATTTCCAGACCATATTTCAGGTGTCATAAGATATGATAAAGTAGCATAAACTAAGATTGGCATGCAGAAAGGACAGGAAGGCTGATGTTACTCTGAGCCAGTAACAACTCTAAAAGTAGATACTGCATTCGTCAACACATATAGTTGAGATGAGCTATGGTTTTGACTCAAAGCTCTCTAGCACTAGAGGAAAATGGGAAATCTTGTCAGTTACACTATTTACAGTGTCCCTAACACCAAAAATAAATTAAGAGCAGTAAGTGTCATCCACAAACTTTGACTTACATTTCCGGCAGAATTGACCACTGTTCCTCTTCTTTAATCCCTTAGTAAATCAAGAAAACACCCCATCTACTATCTTCAAACACATTTAGTTCACATAACTTGAAAGAAAGTTTGCTTTTATCACTTTTGTGACATTTAATTCTTTTCCTATTATCTTCATTTTCCTATTTGTTATGACAGGCATTTGTCCTGTATCTCTCCCTCTCTTGCCTTCAGCTTCTACATATAACAAAGTATTTCCCTAAGCATATTTTGAATCTGTCTCACCGCAACTACGCAAATGTAGACCCTTATCTCTTCTCTCTTGGCAGCCACATTCAATCTGTTTTCTCTGCCTCTGGCCTCACCTTTTCCAAACCATCTTGTACTGTCTATCGCCTTTTTAACACACAAACCATTCCCTGGCACCTAGTGCATATTTCTCAATCAGAATCCAGAAAACTCTACTTTTAATCACTTGTTTTCTTTCCCCTCTCTTCTGGTAAGCTGATTTCCCTATTTTTTCCCAATTATTTCTTCTGGGCTAAGCATAATTTCTGAAACAGAACATGGTTCCTAAATGAGTGAATAGATTAATAAATGAATGAATTTCCTAAACTAAAATATGTAAGTTTGTGGGTTTCTTTTTTTTTTTTTTAGAAGAAAGAGTCACATTTTCTTGCTTTTTGGCAGTTCATTAGAGTTACTGGGATGAACAGAACTCATCATAGCCCTAACAGGGTTTACGTTCCCAGTTAAAGAAATGCTTAGACATGCTCCTTTAAATTGCAACTATTTCTAAGAGTTATTACAAAATAACAGGTTCTCAAAATGTTCTCCTGAAATTTCATGAATGTTATTTTAATATGGAAAAAAACTTTTCTGCTTTTGATCACATCCTTTTGTGCTAGATAATTAATACAGTAAAATTAATGATCTGTTTATAATTTTTCAAAATTAGATTCTACCAATAGGATTAAAATAACAGAAAACATGTCTCTCTACTTTATGAAGCTAAAAACAATGCATATGTTGGAGGTCAGAGATTACCACTGTCCTGAAAAACTACAAGCAATTCAATAACTTGCCTTGTCATCAAAAACTCCCCGTGGAAAACCTTTACCCAAATTCATTCATATTGACCTATTTTATTAGGTCTCCTTGAGAACCAAAGAAAGTTCATGGTATTCACAAAGGAAGCCTTTCTACTTCCAGTTACTACCATCAAATGAGAAGCAGAAATGAAAAACTGAAACCCACTAGTTACTTTTGCTCCTCAAACTTGTGTTCTGTAACCCATTAAAGTAGAGAATGTCTATTTCCAGTCTCCAGATATAAGTTCCTGATTTCAATATGGCCAAGTCCATTGAACTAATAGACACACATATACAGATCTTTTACTAATGTCAACAATTACAATGTCCCTAGATACCTTTCCACATTGCAATGTTCTCTACTCTGTAAAGTTCACAAAATCCCAACTGACCATGATCTAACAAAATCTTTGAGCTTGTACTATTGAAAATATTTCATACAATATGAAGCAGGAAATGGATGTGAATGTGTATTAAAAGATGAACATCAAAAGAAAGTGGCAAGATCCATTTAAGCAGGATCAAAGTGCATTAGTCTTGCCAGCACAGAACTGCAATGTAAACACTATGAAAGGTAAATAGACTTGGAAAGGATTCTCTCATCTGGATGGTTTAAATGGCATGCCTCTGGGGAAGAAACTTTGTCTTTACAGGTACTGTGGTACTTTTGCAATGCCCTGTGCACATGGTAGAAGCTGAACAAATAATCATATTTAATAATCTTGGGCCAATGCTATCATGTGAAGCATGGCATCTTTAGTCATGATAACAGCAATAAACACTGAGTAAATACACCTCTTTTCTTCCCCCCTTTATCTCCTTTACCACCCCCTTGACATTCTTCCACACCTCATCCCACAGATGGCATTTCTTGCAAAATTCACGTTTGGGCACCACCTGCCACTTGTAACAGTATCACTCTGTCGAAATATTTTTAGCAGCTGCAAATTAAACTGTCCTTCAGGTGCAATCTCACACTTAATGAAAATGACACCTTGGCACAGGACACCCAGCTGCCTTTATGATTCATTTGGCAGCCTGAGCTTATTTAAATAATGAACACATTTTGCCGCTCTCAGCATTAGGATCCATCTAAATCTCTAGTACAGAAACATTTTGACCAGCCTTTGGCTGGACCTATCCTCTCCACCAATAAGCTCTCAAGGAACGAGAACATACAACTAAAATTGTAGATATACATGTTTTTTGAAAAGGAATTAAATTAACAGGATGATAAATTAAGATTCTGGGTTTTCTATAAATCTGAAAGTTATAACACATATTGGCTTTTTAGGACATAAATTTTATGTAGTTCATTTGGACAGAGGACGGAATGAACGCCTACAAGCTTTCACACCATGATACAGTCAGTCCTCTTGTAAAGCATGATAGAAAGTTCCAGAGCAGAACAGGAGCATAAACCCACTGGAGGCAAACAACCCATATTACTGCTCTCTCTCTCTCTCTCTCTCTCTCTGAATCTACTGTGACACCATCTATGAGAGGAAAAGGAAGTCTTAAAAATTTATATATCTCACAAAATATACATACAGTGTCTTATTTTCTTCATGCTTGGAAGGTAGTTCCACTGACCTTCTGACTATTAATGAAGGAAAATCCTGGCTAATTACCAACATAAGAAGAAACAAAGTCTCCCTTTACTGCACATATAAAAATTATTCTGTGATAGGGGTGAAAAAAGAAAACTGGGTAGATGCTTGACTTCTCCCACTCACTAGATTTGTAATTTCAAAATATTAATTAATGTCAACTAGCCTCAGTTTCCTTATCTGTTAAAAAGCACCAATCTCTGAGGTAGGTACCGACCTACCTACCTACATTAGCATATCATAGGCCTTGAAAATTGGTAGCTGTTATTGTTTTATAACACCATTTATAAAACTTTGTGAAATATCCTATAAAGATACATGTTTAAAAGGTAATGGTGGGGTGCCTGCGTGGCTCAGGCAGCCAAGCGTCCAACTTCAGCTCAGGTCACGTTCAAGCCCCCCGTCGGGCTCTGTGCTGACGGCTCAGAGCCTGGAGTCTGCTTCGGATTCTGTGTCTCCTTCTCTCTGTCCCCTGCTTGTGCTCTCTCTCAAAAGTAAATAAACATTAAAAAAATAAAAATAAAAAGCTAATGGTAGCATAAACTTAGAGTGCTAATGAAAGCAAGTTCAATCAGAAGTCAGCTGATAAACAACCTATAAACCTGTTAAAGACCCCTGAGAAGAACAAACTGGAAATTATGTAAACTTTAAAACCGTATTTTTACAATTTAAAAAATATTTCCAATGTCATAGCCTCAGGCTTCAAAATACTTACAAGCTAACTAGCAGGGCAATTGGTGATAGGGGAAAATCATCACCAGATGATAGCCAACACACCCGGGTGGCAGTCACAGTGACTGGTTTCTTCCCATCTCAGCTTTGCTGCAACATAAAGGGGAAAAACAGCCCCAAAGAATCAAAAGACTGTGAATGGGAACTTCCAGCACATTGGGAATGCAGGGAATGCGGCCTCAGGTCATCTCACATTCTTCGCTAACAACCTAAACAGAATGGATGTATCATTTTTGGCCGTGGAAGAGAAAAACCTCTAGCTGCCAAGGAATAGGCCTGGAAAAACTTTGATGCTTAGCTGGCTGGGAAACTATGAACAACCCTGGGGAGAGTCTACCCCAAAGAAGGTTCAAGAGGAGTCACGTGAAAATGGAGAGAAGGGCTGATGAGGAGGGAAGATGAGCGCGGGTGAGGGAAAATATGAATACTAATCACTGTGCCTTTTCTTGTGCTTTTTATATATTATTCTGAGCCACACCCATCCCAGAAAGAAACCCTGACATTAAGACCCAGCAACTGCCCAAAGTGCATACTAGTAACTGGGAAAGCCAGGGCAGGAACAAGAACTGAGTTCTTCCTACTGTAACACGTGGCCACAAGTATTTACACCTATGTATTTTGTAGTGTGTCTGTAGGCTGAATATGCCTATACACTATTTATTTTGTTTACTATTTTAATAAAGAGATCAGCATTTAATTGATCAAAAAAAAAAAAAACACACAAAACTCATGGAAAAGCATCCTGTTCTTTACCACTATAAAAGAAGGCTAGTTAAAACTAAACGGTAATAACCAAACAAACTACACAATTTTTTTTTTAACTGAAACCAAATTAATGAAAAGGAAGTAGAAAGAATTTGGAATACTGGACTTAGAAGAAACCCACAAGGGAACACGATCATCACTGTGGAGTGTGGTGCCTCTACTCTGTATATCAATAACCAAGTTAATTACTTTACAGTTTCCCTTATTCAGTCCTGCAAAGAGAAAATATTTTTCCTTTTATCTTTTCAGCTTCATCTCCTGTGTTTACTATGGTGGCATTTCTTTGTTTTTTTTGCTTTTTTTTTTTTAATTTTAGGGAGGGGGGAGAGAGGGAGAATGGATAGAGGGGCAGAGGGAGAAAGAATCTTAAGCAGACTCCACGCTTAGTACAGAGACTGGCACGGGGCTTAGTTCCACACTGATGGGGTCATGACCTGAGCTGAAATCAAGAATCAGTCATTCAACCAACTGAGCCACCACGGTGCCCGATAAATTGGCATTTCTGATCAGTTCTATCCCCAATCCATTTTTAAGTGTATATTTTCCCTTACTTCTTTTGTCCTAATTCAAGCTCTCTCATCTCTCCCCTAGAGTATTGCTCTGTCTTCTTAAAAGATCCTCCTGCTTCAAATCGTTCTTCACAGTCAACAGTTCAGCTGCTCAATTTTATTGATGGTTTTCCATTAGCTAAACAATTAAATTCAGAATCCTTTAAAAGGCATTCAAGGTCTTTGCTACCTATCCCCCATATATAATTCTAGGCTCCCCACCCCCATCCCAATGCATTTCCCCTTGTACCTTTCTCTCTCACTACTCTGGATTTCCAGAACTTACATTCTTTTTTTTTTTTTTTTTTTTTTTTTGTTTACTTTTGAGAGAGAAAGAGAGAGAGAGAGCACAAGCAGGGGAGGGGCAGAAAGGGGGGGGGCACCTGGGTGGCTCAGTCAATGTGTGTCTGACTTCAGCTCAGGCCATGATCCCATGGTTTGTGAGTATGAGCCCCACACTGGGCTCTGTGCTGACAGCTCAGACCCTGGAGTCTACTTCGGAATCTCTGCCTCCTTTTCTTTCTTTGCCCCTCCCCCACTTGTGCTCTTTCTCTCTCTCTCTCTCAAAAATAAATCAATAAACTTAAAAAAAAAAAAAAAAAAAGGAAAAGATAGAGGGACAGAGAGAGAATCCCAAGCTGTCACCACAGAGCCTGACATGGGGCTCAAACCCATGAACCTGGACATCACAACCTGAGCAGAAATCAAGAGTCAGACACAACCTACTGAGCCACCCAGGCACCCCAATCCAGAACTTTCATTATTAAATGACTTCACCTATGTGAGTTCTCTATGATGAATTATGCTAATTTTTCAAACTTTTTTCAAATACCTTCTAAAAGTACTTTAATGTTTCAGGGGGATATTTGTCTTCTGGGTTTCCGTAATTTTTTGTTTAAATTTCAGTTAGAGTGGTTACACCATCCCACCTGCTCTGGGTCATTCCTCAGAGTGATACACCATTTTCTCCAATAAGTTCTTTTTAGACAGGATTTTGTCATTCATCTTCAAATCCCCTCATAGGGTAGTCTATTACACTTGAAGATACTTGCTAACTTGAATTCAACTGAACACTATTCTATTTCTATAACTGTTTTACAGTTTGTAAACTGCCTTCAAGTGGAAGATGGCTGTGAAACTGGAGAGCAGTCAAAGGGGTGTCACAGTATTCAACTTAGCTCTCCTACTTACTAACTATATGACTGTAAGCAAATTCTTTGGCATATCTGTGTCTCAGGTTCTCATCATAAGGAAAGAATACAGAGATGTTACAAAGACCAATGACCTCGCAGAGTTAAGACACACATAGGTAGAACAAAATGCTATTGTGGAGTATGAACTATCCTTATTGTTATCTCAAGGTTGGTTGTCTTTGCTTCACTGGCTAGCCACGTGCTGGTCCCCAGGAAGTGTATCACTGAAGTCAACAAAGAACAAGTAGCTTTTTAAATTTTTTTTTTAATGTTTGTTTATTTTTGACAGAGAGAGAGACACACACAGAGCACCAGCAGGGGAGGGGCAGAGAGAGAGGGAGACACAGAATCTGTAGCAGGCTCCAAGCTCTGAGCTGTCAGCACAGAGCCCGACGCGGGGCTTGATCCCACGAGCTGTGAGATCATGACCTGAGCTGAAGTCAGACGCTCAACCGACGGAGCCACCCAGGTGTCCCAGAACAAGTAGCTTTAAAAAAAAAAAAAAAAAAAAAAAAGGCAGAAACTGCAGGGCAGAAACAAGGAGTAAATCAAGAGTTCCCTTTTTTCACATTATAGCCATAATGAAAGAGAAGATCAAAATGAGTCAAAAACTAAAAAGAGCAGCAGTAACATTCTTGTCTAAATTGACGTAAAGACATACGGTTTAAAAGATTCAAAAGGAAGTTTTACTCTCAATGCTGGGATTTGAAGAGCTACACTTGAAACTACACAAAGTTTGGTGTGCTATGGTATTTACAGGGGTCAGTGTATTCTGTGTCACAAATCAGTTTATACCATGAAGTATACTCACCATCTCTGCAATAGTTAAAATGATGACTGGTTTTAATTACATTAAGTATAAGTAAGGATAAATGGCTGTGTATAACCATTATGGGAACATTAAACATGATTTTGGCTGTCAAATGAAATAATATAAAAAGGTAAAAAAAAAAGAAATATTCAAAAATATACCACTCAATGGTTATTGTTGCTTACCCTTTCCCATAATTTTTTTGGTTATCTTAATCAATTTGACTCCCCAAATCACAGATATTCTTTTGTGCCTGAGCAACATTTTTTTAGCTGACTTTTGATCAACCTTATACAGCACTGCATACTTAGCTCTTCAAAATAACTCACTATCTCCAACATTTCCACATTTGCTCCTCCTAGAAGCTAACCTTCCTCAATGCTACCTTATTTGTTAGAGTCACTCAACACAGAAGCTTGGGATCAGTCTTGATTTCTCCTACATCGACATTTATCAGTCATCAAATTTTATTTCCATCTCTCTTTCAAATTTCTTTAATATCTATCTTTATCCTTCATGTCTTCATTGACATCTTTATTTTCACCCTTTAGTTTTTTTTGAGTTTCTTGTTATTAGTCTTTCTTTCCTATAATTGTTTCTTTCACATAATGCCAAGAATGCCTTCACCAATATTCAACTTGTTTACACCAATCCACTGTTTAACATCCTCATTTATATAGTTTTTGGTGGGAGTGTAAAATGATCTGTAAAATGGCTACATACCATTTAGCCATTTCATCGCATTCCTAGTTATTTAACTGAGAGAAATGAAAGCATATGTGCACAACAAAATTTGAACAAGAATGTTTACAGCAGCTTCATTAAGTCCAAGTGTCTATCACTAGGAAAACAAATAACACAATGTGGTACATCCATACAATTAAATACTACTCAGAAACAAAAAAGAACAAATTACTGATACATGTAGCGATGTGAATGGATTTCAAAAACATTACAATAAAAGAGTGCATATTGTATACTTTCATTTATAGGAGTTTCTATTCTACTTTTTTCTGGGCTGTGCTGTGGAAAATTCACAACAGTAGTACTTCTTGGGGCAAAGGTATGGGACTCACTGGAAAAGTACATCAGAAAACCTTCTGGAGTGTTCCATACTTTGATAGGCCTTTGAGTTACAGACATTTATCATTTCTCAAATTGTCATTGAATAGTATACTTAAGATTATAAATTTGTGTGTATATTTATACATTGTGTGCAAATTTATCATGTATATCTTAAAGTTATTTCTCAATCTGGTGAATTTCTCAAATTATAGGAACATAGTGCCGAGTATAAAGTAGGTTTAAAAAGTGATTAATATGAATCTAAATTTCCTTATGGATAAATATCCATTCATAATGGATATATCACAAGTCCATATGACTATTTTCTTATTATTTAACCAAAATATGGTCTATGTTTCCACCCTCTTATTTTGTAAGTATGTGGTCTTTTTATTGATTGGTTATAAAATAAGTAATTGTTTAATATTTCAATGTGGGGTTAATATAATCATGCACCTTACTCACTATATATTATAGTTACTTTGTCCTGTTATTTACAAATACACTATATACAATGATTTAGCGGTGTGTGTTTTATCATGGTAAATATGGATTCGAAATATTTTGATGACTCTAAGATATAATCTAGTTATTTACCGCAACCATAATGTTTTTAGGTATTTCTATAATTTTTGACTACTTAGTCCCTTTTAACTGCAGGAAGATACAATATTTAGAGATGCTTTCTTCTATCAGATCCTAAGTAAATACATTCATACTATGAATGTACTCATCTATCATCATAAAATGTCCTTTGAACATTTACATTTATTATGTTTTTGAATTATGTTAACTATAAACTATCATATGATTAGATCACTTGTTATTTGAGAAGATCAGATGGAATTTCATGAAGGAAATAATCTTCAGAAATTTTTTTTATTACCTCATAATGGCTATACACACACATATACACACACACAAACATACACACAATACATGTTCTTGCATATACACTGTACATGTTCCTGCAGGTAAATATTCAGATATTAATTTTCACTACATTTAAAGACATCAGACTTAATACAGATTTTTTTCCTGATACATTTCTATAAAACTGAAAAGGTTTTGAAAAAAGACAATTATCCTTAAATATTTTTTCATTACAGGAGATATCAGCATGAAGTGAAATGAAACAGAATATGCATTATATAAACTCTGCTGTCTAAAAACAAAAAAATATGTTATCAAAGAAGTCCATGTTCATAAAGTAATTACAATATTTTGCATACACTACAAATTAAAAATAAGCTTTGAACTCAGTTGAGGAAAACCAAGGCAGCAAACTTTCATTTTTCTACATTCAAAGAAAATAGAACTTTCTATTTAGAGAAGTCATTGCTCCACGATAACAAGTAATTTATATGATGTTACTTAATAATGACTTCACACTAAAACTCTCTCTTAAAGAGAAAATTGGGAGCTGTTCAGGAAACGGTATTCCTGACTCACCTCATTCTAAATTAGAACACGTTTCTCTTCTCTTTGCCAGAAAGTTCATCAAATTTTTCAGTGTGCTTACTCTGCTTTATTAAATGAGATGAGACAAGTGCATTTATGTGTGTATGATTTATTTTTTTTAAAGTTTCAGTGCTTAAGCAAGAAACTAAAAAATATCACCACACCAAAGTGATATAGTACAGGCATTATTTAAATCTCTCTGAGAAAGAGAGAATAAATACATAACAGCATCTCCTTTCAACTCCTTCTCCAATCCAGTCATATCTCACTCACTGGTAACATTAAAATAAGATAAACCATATACATTTAAGATGCATTTTATAGAAATAAATAACATCTTTTGAAAAACAATTCTAGACGGGATGAGAACACAGTCTCAGCCTATGAAAAAAATATTTGCAGAAGATTTATCTCATAAAGGACTGCTACCCAGAATACATAAAACACTCTTAATACTAAGCAAACCAACAACTCAATTTAAACTCCACATCATGTCACTAGGAAAGTATAAATTAAAACAACAAGATACCAGTATATCCCTATTAGAATGTCCAAAATCCAGAATGCTGACAACACCAAATTCTGGCAAGGATATGAAGTGACAGAACTCTCGTTCCTCAGTGGTAGGAATTCCAAATGGTATAGCCACCTTGGAAGATACTTTGGTATTTTTTACTTCATTTTTTTTTTTTATAAAACCAAACATACTATTACCATATGGCCTAGCAATCTTGCTCTTTCATATTTACTCAAAGGAGCTGAAAAGTTACATCTACACTGAGGCCTCCATACAGATGTTTATAGCAGCTTTATTCAAAATTGCCAAAACTCGGCAGCCACCAAGATGTACTTCAGTAGATGAGTGGAGAAATAAACTGTGTTGCCTTCAGACAATGTACTATTATTCAAAGTTATAGAGAAATAAGCTGTGAAACTATTTCAAGACATTTGAAGACAACTATTTCGCGTATCAGTAAGCGGAAGAAGCAAACCTGAAAATGCTATATGGTGTATGATTCCAACTACTTGACATTTTGGAAAGGATGAACATAGGAGGACAGTAAGATCAGTGGCTGCCAGGAGGTAAAGAGTCGGGAGAACACACAGGTTGAGGACAGAGGATTTTCACGTCAGTGAAACTGCTCTGTAGGACACTACAAGGATGGATGCGTGTCATTATATATTTCTCCAAATCCAGATAGTGTACAACACCAAGAGTGAACCCTAATGTAAACTGTGGGCTTTGGGTGATAATGATGTGTCAGTGTAGGCTTACCAAGTGTAACAAATGTACCACTCTGGTAGGGGGATGTAGGCAACAAGGGAGGCTATGCATGTATGGGAGTAGGGTTTTATGGAAATCTCTGTACCTCCCAGTCAATTTTGCTGGGAACCTAACTAAAACTGCTCCAAAAAATAAAGTCTATTATAAAAAATTATTATAACATTATCTAAATTCATAGTGTTTCTGTGCACTAAGAACTTTAACTGGGGTCCAACTCTTTCTTATTTATTATGTTCTTTATTAATTTAAAGCAATTTTTTTAATGTTGATTTATTTTTGAAAGAGAGAGACAGAGCATGAGCAGGGGAGGGGCAGAGAGAGAGGGAGACACAGAATCCGAAACAGGCTCCAGGCTCCGAGATGTCAGCACAGAGCCCGACACAGGGCCCGAACTCATGAATCACAAGATCATGACCTGAGCCAAAGTCCAATGCCCAACCGACTGAGCCACCCAGGCACCCCTCTTATTTATTATGTTAAGAACATTTTCTTTTACTCCTACCTTTTACTCCTACCAATATATTTTAATTAATCAGAAAACGTCATTTGATTTACCTTATTTTTCAACATTAAACAAGATAAGGCATATATTTTATTATTAAAATATTAAGGTGGGGGCACCTGGGTGGCTCACTTGGCTAAGTGTCCAACTCTTGATTTCGGCTCAGGTCATGATCTCACAGTCACGGGATTGAGTCCCGGGTCAGGATCCACACTGACAGCATGAAGTCTGCTTGAGATTCTCCGTCCCTGACCCTTCCGGCTTGTTCTCTCTTTTCAAAATAAATAAACAAACTTCAAAAAAAAATTAAGGTAATGAATTAAGAGAGGTTCCTATTAATAAATCATCCTGGTAATACTAGAATTGATTTCTTCCATTTATTTGGGATATTTGGATACTCATAAATGTATTTATTCCTAGTTCTCCTTTTTGTCCAATATTGCTATTAGCAATACTATAGGCACCATAGGACTTAAATGCCTTGAATATCTTTGTCTACGTTCTGAGAGATCTTAAAGGTTTCATACTTTTCCACCCACATATTTTATACATGATTCAAAAGACATATTGAAATTTAGGTCCGAAACAAATACACAAAACCACTAAGCAATATAAAAAAAAAAACAAAACCCACAAATATATAATGCCAATTTAATTTTTTCTAGTAAATTATCTTAAATATGAGTATACTCAAATTCTGCCTTTTTCCCCTGAAAAGTACCTCAAAAGCCATAGATGATAAAGCTGGAATTTGTGAATTCTAGTAATATTTTATTCAGAAAAAAGCCAATTTTCATATAATCATAAAATTTACTTTGTCAAAAAGTTTCTC
This sequence comes from Panthera uncia, assembly GCF_023721935.1. Lineage (NCBI taxonomy): Eukaryota > Metazoa > Chordata > Mammalia > Carnivora > Felidae > Panthera > Panthera uncia. The sequence continues at coordinate 84,506,266 of NC_064816.1, forward strand.
AGTGTGTGATCTCACAAAAACATTTTTTTACTCTTTGAAATAAAAAATCCATTTTATCAGTGAAATGTAAAAATGTCTTTTGATAACTGCCCTTTTCCTGGGACATGGTAATAATTCAAGCTCTCATTCAAGGATTGCATTGACAAGGGACTTTTCCTGGGAGTTGCCTCTGATTAGGCCCATGGGGTCTAGGGGAAAAAAAAATTCTATAAGAATGTGGCCTGATTCTTAAAATAAAATAATGATTTAGGGACCAGGGAAGATTTAGGTCAATTTTTATTTGACACAGACCTTGGCAACTTTTTAATAACATGAATATTATTATAGATAGAAAGTAATTATCCTGATTCCAACACTAGCAGACCTTCACATTTCTATCATCCTCTGGTCAGAAAGTGTTCTCAAAAATGCCAGAAATTCAGGGTCTCTTCAAAGAAGAAAAACATGTTCAAGTGTGATATAATTAGCAGTTTCTATGGCTTTTGTTCTTAAGAGACAATAATAGTTTTGATTCTTGAAAATCTCTAATTATATGGGAAAGGAAATTCAAGGCAGAAAAGAAGATAATTTATAGCATAATTTCAAAGTAAATAGAATTGGGAGAAAACAATTCTTACTTCACACCCTGTTTAATCTGCAAGATCTTATCCCTTAAGAAATAACAATTCAAATTTTACATTAGCTATTATTTTTTTTGTACTTTCCTAATCACACTCTACTGAAAACAAATATTGTTATTTTAACAAAACAACTTCCCTTATTTTTAGTTTTACTTTTGCTTTTAGGATTCCATGTATGTGAACTAGAACAGTGAGAGTTGTTAGTTATATTTACGTGAAATTTAGAAAGTTGTTTTTTAATCAGACATTCTAGATGTTTAAAATAATATATTTTATGATAAAATCATACATCATATAATCATATCACAACCCTATAATTTAAAATTTAAGATTATAATACAAAATTTAAAGTTGTAATTTTTAAAATATATAATTTTTGGTTTTACATTTGGGTTTTATTCTGTTTCTTTGTATAAAAATCTACCTAGTATTTTTTTTTTTTTTTAATCAGCTGGATGCTTTTGACAAAAAGATATTTAGAAGAAAATTGCCGATCACGTATTTTAAATTCGATGTTGCTATTTTGCATCAAATTTATTATTTAAAATATTGTCAGTACTAGTCTAGCTGTAGTGAAAGACAGTTAATTTATAATAATGTGCTTTGAAAACTTTTTTTCAAGTGCTTGAAGCTTCTCTGAACCCCAGAAGTCACTGCCTGCACCACAGTTTTTTTTTGTAATTCTTAACCTTTAGCAAGAATGTAGTGGTGGGAGATTTTATGGGCTATCATAAATGTGCTAATAATTGTATTAATTTGACACTGTCTCAGCAGAATGGATTCAATCAAGCAGGGGAAGGTAGGTTCTATGAGCTTGACACAGAGGTCTTATCAATGACCATTGCTTGAAATTCCAACCAAGCTGTTCACGGGACACACCTGGCTAGTGCTTATATCTCCCCAGCTTAAATGGAATCAAAAGCCACTAATTTAAAAAGGCTGATTAGAGGAATTGGAGAGTTTGGATTAGACCACATCAGGAGCAGTAATTTAACGTAACTAATGAACACGCACACATTCACATTCACACACACACATTCTTGTGTGCTATAAATTTCAGCTGAGATGTAAGATAATCTACTCAGGGAGACTGGAACAAAACTATTATGTCTCTATGTCTCTTCTTTAAGAATCAAAGATATAATATATTTTGTAACATATTTCAGCCTAGTCCTCAAATTTTAATGTAGGATCTCAAGAGAGTGCAGATTCTGGTTTAGTAGGTCTAGGTAGGCTCTGAGATTTTACATTTCTAACAAGTTCCCAGAGATGCACATGCTGTTCATCCAAGGGCCAAACTCTTAGCAGGAAAAGTTTATACCAACGAAGTTTTCAGTTATTTAAACTATGCATACACAGCACAATTCATTCTGTGAACCATTACAGGATAAAATCCTTTAACTCTGGCAAATCTTTGTTGTTGTTGTTTTTAAACAAATGTACCTGTATTTTCCAAGTTTCTATCTAACTTGATAAACATTTCCTATGTGTGAAATCTTTAGCAAAGTACAGAAATACACAAATCTAAAAAATGGTGAATACTATAATGAACATGTTAGAGAACAAAACTGAAGAGTTTGGAAGACATGGGTTTACTCTGTTTTCACTCAACAACAGGTAGCGACTATCCTCTTGTAAGTTGCTCAAATGTTATTACTGCAGTTTTCTATTTTACAGTGGTTTTGCGAGGATGAAGTGGTCTTACAGGAAGCACTCTGAACAGTATAAAATCCTATATGAGTACAGGATTTCAATTGTTCATGATTATTTCAATTATTTCCTTAGGTAAGGACATCAATTTTCCAAATCATTGCTTTAATTATTATTAAACCTTCCAATATTCAGTATAAGAACAATGTCACAGCATTTACAGTACGGTGGATCCAATTTAAAATGACTTCTGATGTTTAAATCAATTTTCAATTTTTGTTCAGTGCAGGCAGTCCATTGAAACCGTTATCTTGTTTTTCTTTGTCAACTCTGTCCAACTGTCTCTGCTTTAAGAATGATTATGTATTTTGATTGCTAATATAAAGTTGTTTCCAGAGATACCTAATCAAGACTATTAAAGGTATTTTCTAAACCAATTTGATGCTCCCAACCTAGTTTTTAAAAGTACAGGGTTTGTCATTTGATTTTAATAACACTAAGAAATGGTTTCAATGTCTTTAATATGGATTAAATTTAAGTTAGTTCTACTTTCCAGTAGATCTACTATTTCTACATTTTACATTTCTACATGAAATAACTATTAAAATATACATAGAACCACACTCAGCATGGAGCCTGATGCCGGCTTGATCCCATGACCCTGGGATCATGACCTGAGCCCAAATCAAGAGTCAGACGCTTGACCCACTGAGCCACCCAGGCACGCCCCTATTTTTAACCTTTTGAGGAACCTCCATACTGTTTTCCAGAGCAGCTGCACCAGTTTACATTCCCATTAGCAGTGCAAGAGGGTTCCCGTTTCTCCACATCCTCACCAATACCTATTGTTTTTTGTGTTGTTGATTTTAGCCATTCTGAAAGGTGTAGATGATATCTCATTGTAGTCTTGATTCATATTTCCCAAACGATCAGTGATGTTGAGCATCTTTTCATGTATCTTTTGGCCATCTGGATGTCTTTATAATTAGGAATATGACATTATGAATTTCTATTAGCACTCAAAATACATAATCATTCTTAATGAAGAAACAACTGGAAATAGTTCACAAGAAAAAAAACCAGTAATAGTGTTAATGGACTGTCTGCATTATATATGTCATTATAATAACAGGTTATAAAAACCTATGTTGTATTATCTACAGCTTTTCTGATTCCAACAGATTTGCATTTTTTTTCCCTTAAAACTTAAAAGGGTTTCCAATTTCTCATTTTTTTTAACTCTCTTATACACACATTCTCTAAGAAAAGACTGTAGATGTAGGGACAAAAGATAGTCTCCTTCATAATCGTTCCACCTTGCTGTCATTTCATAGTAAAAGCCTCAAAGAGTCAGTGGTACTGATACTGAATCAAAGTGTGAAAATCAACTGAATAAAAACATTTCATGTTTCATTAAAAGAAAAATAGAGAGTATGTCCTCCGCTTAAACAATGGTTTTACGATATTAGGACATCTTGTAAATACATGCATATGATCCTGTAGATATGCTATAACTTTTAGGGTTTTCATTTATAAAAAGTTCTGTAAGTATTAGCCTGAGGGCAGGGATTGCTCTTACTCAGCTGTTTCTTATAATAGTTCTTGGTACCCCGAGAGTGCTTAATGCGTGTAGAAAATGGAAGTTGCCCAGAGAAATGTGTTGGTAGCTAGCACTTCACTGTGTGATTACCAGTAACCTAGGAGGACTTACAATAGAACTGCAGGGGAAAAGGAGAGAATGGCATTCTATGTTAGTAACCGGGGTGAGTGATAAACTTAAGTTATGTACAGAGAAATAGAAATATTGTTGAATGAGATGAAAAAGGACTAGACTTGGGGAAAGTAAACATACTCTTTAAAAAACAAAATAAATACACTGAGAAACAGCAATTAAATCAGTTTAATCTCTGCCTAAACATGATCTATTTTTAATTTCCCATTAAAATGTAGCTATTTTAACCCTATCATATTACATAGATCTTAATTGTTTTGCTAACAATCATATATTAATATATAAAATGGTAATCTGAGTATTTTCACGAATATATGTTCCAATAACATTATGTACTTCTATAAACTGTAAAAAAATTCCTTAATATGGATCACATCTAATTTACACTAAAAACTTCAGGGTTAGACCTTGGTTAGATAGAAGACTTTATGGTGTCATTTGGAGATTTTTATTTTGGTGTGTGTATTATAAAATTTATTATGATAGACGTGTTTATTATGGTTGAGGGATGAAAACACAATCTAATTAGGAAGTTATTATTTACCATAGGAATTACTCTTTTCTTTTCTCCCTTTATTCCCCCTTCCGTTTTAGCTTTCTTTGCAGACTCTAACCAATGGACAGATCTCTGTCTAAAAAATGTATTTTTCTTCTTTATTATGAACTGTTTTCTTACCCAAGAAAACATGCAATAGTTCTAAGTAAGCAATTATAACAGCAATTGCTGGCTCAGCTTCCTCAGTTATATTAAAGTATATTAGAGGGGCGCCTGGGTGCCTCAGTCAACGGTTAAGCCTCCGACTTCGGCTCAGGTCATGATCTCACAGTTCGTGAGTTCGAGCCCTGCATGGAGCTCTGTGCTGACAGTTTAGAGCCTGGAGCCTGCTTCGAATTCTGTGCCTCTCTCTCTCTCTGCTCCTCCCTGGCTCATGTTCTGTCTGTCTGTCTCTCTCTCTCCTTCAAAAATAAATAAAACCATTAAAAAAAAAAAGTATATTAGAGAAAGTTTTACTTTGCTATTATCCCTGGAACATTCTATACTAACATACTAGTAACATCTATTGATAACCATGATCCTCGTGAGAATGAAGAGTTTGGGAATTTGTGAGTGGATTAAGGCAGTATTGCTAAGTGGGGCTACAGTATACTTTTACAAAATCAAAATGGCAAAATTAATCAAAATGATAATAATTTTAGTAAAGATTCTACAAATCTTCATGACATGGCTACATTCTTCTTACGTTCTACAGTCTCTGCTGTATCACTACGAAATGACTTCTGCATTGCACAACAACAAGTTGGACCTGTTAACTGTTTGCCATTGTTTTTCTACATCATGCTACCATGTTCCTAGCTCAAGCCAGTCTTTTCAATTGCTTTCAACAAGTTGCTCTCATTCAGGAATTAGAAATGAAGAAGGAAGGAAATAAAAATAGTTTCAGCTTGGAAAAAACATGGAAAATAAGTTCACAGTTTAAGATTCATTAGCACACAATTATCTCAAGGTCTTTCAAAGGCAATTTCATTAGAATTTGGGCACTGATTAGCTGATCAGAGTTATAACTATAAAGGGATGTGATTTTTCTCCCTGTTTTTATTTATAGGAAATCGATAGCAATAACATCACAGGAAGGGCAGTCATTAGTTTTCTTATGGCAAGCGGCATTATGCCACTACTTTAATAATTTCTCTTCAGTCAAAATATTTAATATGACTACTATAAACACAAGAAGGCGACTGATCAAAGGTATCCTATGCCTTGTTGGTTCCACTGAGCCCTATAAGCCCAAATTCTCTAATGTGAATTGTTAGTATAACTAGATTTCTTTCCCTTTAATTCACCCCAAAATGTAATGCTTTATGGTAATCCATGTGTTGTTATTCTTTCCTGCCTTCAGAACTCATTATTTTCATTTAAATTACAAGATTGCTTTCTCATCTTGCAAAACATTGGTATAATTTGTTCATTTATTCTTGAATGTGTTTAGAAAACATATTTTATAAAACAGCCATTCTAGGATACTAAGCAATTTAAGTGGCAGTCAGCCCTTTGATATCAGCCTTGGCACTGACTAGCTTTTACAGTCACTAGGCATATTAAAGTTCACTAAATTATAAGTGGGTCATAAGACAATGTATAAACTGAAAACACAATTCTGTACTGGCTAGAACTTAAATTCCATTGTATGCTAAACAGAAAAAGCAGTGTGGATCCCAAAGAGACAGTTCTATCTGCTGTCACCTATTTCCATACATATTCATGTTACGATTTTATAAATGTATAAATGGGTTAGCTCTCTTTGATACTGAAACCCTGGCATCTTATTTATTAGCAATTAAATGAGCAAAAGAGATTATTTGGACTTACAGGAATTTAGACACATTTATAAACATATTGAAGAGACACATTTTTGATGGGTCTCTTATGCTCTCAGCTTATATTAAATCCAAAACCAGTTTTAATTTAGTAAATCATCAAGCAAATTACTAAAAACTACACTTCTAATAAATAAAACATTTACATTATACTTACATCAATATATAAATTAGTATTACTAATGAATTGCAATTAGTTTTAAACTATGTATCTTTATTTTAATTTTAATTAATTAACTTGTTTATTTATTTTTTTTTTACTGTTTATTTATTTTTGAGAGAGAGAGAGAGAGAGCACGCAAGCGGGGCAGGGGCAGAGAAAGGGGGGTGGAAGATCCAAAGTGCGCTCTGCGCTGACAGCAGTAAGCCCGATGTGGGGCTCGAACTCTTGAACTGCGAAATTATGACCTGAGCCCAAGTCAGGTGCTCAACCGACTGAGACACCCAGGTGCCCATGCATGTTGATTTTTGAATCAAAATTTATACAGTACCACATGTATAGTGGTATACAGTTAAAAGTGCACAACTTATGTGATGATCCAAAGTGCTACAGGAAATTGAAAGATTGGGGCGCCTGGGTGGCTCAGCTGGTTGAGCATCCAACTTCTGCTCAGGTCATGATCTCATGGTTCGTGGGTTCGAGCCCCGCATCGGGCTCTGTGCTGATAGCTCGGAGCCTGGAGCCTGTTTCAAATTCTGTGTCTCCCTCTCTCTGTCTGCCCCTCCCCCACTCGCACTCTGTCTCCCTCTGTTTCAAAACTAAACATTTTTAAAAAATTAAAAAAAAAAGGAAACTGAAAAATTGATTAGAGCAGGGTGTGGGAGGTAGGGGTGGGAACAAGGTGAAGGAGCTTTGATTTTCACTTGCCTCATTTCTTAAATCATATAGTGACATAAACAATTCTAACCCGAAAATGGTCTTTTAAAGGGTAAAAAACATACTTAAATCTTCTTACTAGTATTATTGGGAAAACATTTTAAAGACCCTTTTCCTAGATAACATTTTGTAATTTATATTTAGTTGATATGTGAAGTATAGAACATTTTAATGACTCTTTGTCATATGTAAGCAACTTAGTGTGATGAAGCTTAAAAACTGCTTTTTCTTTTCATGGAAGCAAAGGAATGGTAGATGTAATTTCATCAAAATGTACAGACATCACTAAGAAATCGTGCATGTACAGACTCCGGCTAAGGAAAGGGCATATGTCATCCTCACTTTACCTCATCAGTTCATTCTCGTCTTTCAGCCACTTTCACTGCTTTCCTAGAAAAATACTGGCTGCTCAGTTAAGTGAGATTGTGCATTCTACTACATTTTTAGTGATGTGGCATATTTAGGTATTTTATGGTTCCATTCCTTAAAATTCTCGCATAACATTATAAAGCCAGCTAACATCAACTAAACTGTTTTGTTTTGGTAAGAGTCATCACTTTTGCAAATGCTTTATATGGATTCACTCATACATAATCCTCATAACTATCTGACAAGGGAGGAAATATCATTATTTACATTAGAAAAAGGGGACATGAAGCACAGAAATCTTTTTATCTGCCATCTACAGTTGCTCAGCTCTTGCCCAACTCAAGGAGTCAGGCTCCACAGACTCTGCACTTTTAACCACTATCCCAAAAGTCACCAATGATGTCCACACGTGAGAAATAAAAAAAAAAAAAAAAAAAAAAAAAAAAAAGCTGAGCTGTGATAGAGCAGGATAAACAATTTTCCTAGCATTCTCAAAAGCAATCAATGTCTTCTCAATTAATTCTGGAAAAATTGTTAATAAAGAATTAACCTAATGATTTCTTTTCATAAATGACGAATATTGCACTTACTAGAGCTAAGTTAACACTTGGAAAAACTTGGTTCATCATTTCATTACTTCTTCTGCTAATTTCGTTAAGCTTAATTTGATTAAAATGTTATTTGCTATTTTAATACTAAAGCTAAATTTTATTTATTCTTGATGTACTAAATGCTCCATGACAATAATCAACTAAAACAAAATAACCTGAGAACAGATTAAAAAAAGGCAAACATCACTTTCAGACAGGTTCACTGTATTAATCTGCTAAATGTGTATTATGTGCTATGTTGGGAGCCTATAAGTAAATGACAGCAGAAGCAACCAAAGCTGTCATGAGCATTTACTGTATTATCAGATACTATTCTTATTAACCTACATGGACTGTCTCATTCATTCTTGGTACAACGGTATAGTAATATTAACCATGTTTTACAAATCGTAACTGGGTGATGAAAATAAGTAAATTGCCTCCTATGTCATACAGGTAGCAGATGGAGTACCTGGGATACAAACACAGTCAGTTTAACTCCAGAACCTGCAAAGCAGATTGTTCAAGAATTTCTTACTCGGTATTTCCCAGAGTGTAAGGCAAAGTGGTAGTTCCCATGATAAATACAAGTGAGTACCTATGTGCTCTTGCGATTCAAAGCTGGAAAGATTAAAATCAATCAGTAGAGTGGTATGGTTAAATGAAAAAGAGAGTAAATCTGAGGACAACCAACTATTTGATTAGAGTATGCTAGTGTTTAACACTGGAGAAGTCATTTAGGATCAGAAGATAAAGGACTTGACAGGCAGCAAAATCTGGATTCAATTCACTTGTAAACTGAGAGATATAAATGATTTTTGAATGGGAAACTATTGTGATAGCCAGTATAGCTGTTATTAGGGAGCTATCTGACAATGGTATCTAAAAAGGAAAAGTATATATGGCTTAATGTTGTTAGGTAATCTAACAAAATTAAGTGTAAACAATAATTTATTGAGTGAAACAACTTTTAATCATCAGAAACTACATGCAGAATTTTTTTTTGTCCTAAGTTTGAGGATTTCCATTCTTGGCATGTTTATGTGATTTGGTATTTGTAAAAATAAACAGCACACCTCTTCTCATGAGTCAACATTTCTCCTTAATTCAGGATTCATTTTATTGGGCATGTGAAGATGACACCTCACGAGACAGTTAGAATATATAAATGAGCAAACATTTCACCTACATGAAAAGACAGTTACTTTATAACTTTTTACTGTTTTGATATTTTTTGAGACATTATAAATTAAAACCTTCCAGTCTGAAAGCTCCTGAAATCTACCACTATGGAAGTATTTGTGTCAAGCAGACATCTGATAATATGGCAACTTACTCTTCCCACTAAGAGTGATTAGAAGGTAACAAGTGTTTTGTGTGTTTTTTTTTCCCCAAAACTATCCATGCCATTAAAATTCAATGGCATCACTTGCTGTCATTCAGCTTTATCTGGCTAAAATCCTTTAATTCGCTAGCCCCTGCTGTTGGGGAGCTCTAGGCTCATCACACTTAACCTCTGCCTAGGCTTCTCAGAAAAGAATTTGTTTCAGTCCATTCATAGTTTCAATAGTTGAGCAAGCCACACGCAACTGCACACTGGTCTTTTACCCTGAGCACACTAATCTGATTGTTTTTCCACTCTACAAACTCTGGGTCAACAATCAAGCTGCCGCCAGAAACTAATTAATTTGCAAACAGGCTTCTGTTTTCACAGAGGGAAAGCTTTTGAGAGCCATGTCAGAGAGGCCGGTCACACCATGGTTACACGCATTGTCATGGCATCCACTTCTTTGGGTAAATCTCTTGCTTGATGTCACTGCACACATGAACCCAGATTACCCAGTCAGCAGTAAATCCCTATTGAGGCCCACTGAGCTCTGAATGTAGTGAGGCTAGAAGAGGAAATTGGTATAGACAGGCTCTGTATTCATTAAACTGATGGTAAGACTAGAGAGAATAATGTTAAAAACCAAGAAGGAAAAAGGGGGTGGCTTCAATTTAAAGAATTTTCCAAGATATTGTCTCATTTTTCTACATTTCCATCGATTTTAATTTAAAAAGTGGGATTCCATTAAATAAATGTAATGATATTTTGAAATGTTACTTTTCTACTCTCATAATTCACTGACAAATTTTGAAATAAGTGGTTCAAAGTGTGTGTCTAATATGCCATACTGGAGAGTTGTACCAGTTAAAAGCGATTATGTTCTTTACACAAAATGTGAAATAGAAAATAGGTCCTCAGAAAGGGAGACTAAGTAAAATTATATTTTGGTAACTTTTTGCTCTTTATGAAAAGAGAAATCATATTTAGTGAGTTTCTTAAATTTATCATCACTTGCAGAGTAGGATAATTTCATGCTGTGTATGTATTTTTTAAAAAGATTATACTTCTGGGGGGGAATGCATTATTTATCAGGCTTAACATTTTTCTAGGTAATAGATTCAGGAGACAAAACCTCAGGTGACCACTATGTTGTGTTTAGGTACAGACTGTTTTTAAATATTACGTACCTTTGCTTCAGCATAATTTCAGCAGAAATAATCAAAAAATACTATAATTTTTATTAGTGACTCTTTACATTGATACCTCAGAATGTTTAATGAATAAGAATATAATTCGTGGGAGATGTAATTCAAAAGTTAAAAAAAAAGACCGTATCCCTGTTGCTTTTTTATAGGCTATGAAAACAAAGAAGACATTTGTGGTTGCTGTTGTTGTTTTAACTGAACGGTCACTCAACTTCTATGATACTCATCTGCCCATATAACCACTAAATAAGGCATCCAGAGGGCTTTTTCCTCCCAGGTCAGCAAAATAATACTGACTTATGTAAGCCAGGAAATAATTCAGAATGGCATCGTTAAGAAGTCTGACATTATACAGAGCCAGATAATTCATTTTATTATTAAAAAAAATCCAATTCGATACTCTGACAGTTTATGCCTTTGAAGATGGCAGAATTAAAACAGAGCATGGAAAGAGTTGTACAAGCGATTTGAGATTAGGTATCTGGTACTATGTAATATTAATTTGTGCTCTCATGGTTTATTTGCGGTCACATTTCTTGGTTCTATTTTCAGAAAAATGTCTAGTGGAGAAACTTGAATGTTCAGAGAACATGGAAACTCCTAGTGCACGACCGCAGAGGACAGCCACCCCGGTAGCAGTGGCACAAGTGAAAGGAGGTGGAACGATGACCTGCACACCGTTTCCATCACAGAAAAGAGCAAGGGGGCTGGTCTAGCCACGGGCAGGATCCTGTGAAGAAATTCCACTACAAGAAAACAGGTCTTCCTGACATGAATGGGAAGGCCTCACACTCCGGGCACTGTAAATAGGCCAGTTTGTGCTCACTGGGCCTTCGCTCTCTCAGGGAGGCATGTGGTTTCGTATATTAAACCTGACTTGGACTGCCCTTTCACCCTGACTCAAATATAATCACTCACAGAATGGGTCTGAGGAAGCTTCCTAAGCATGCTCCAGCCAATGGAAGTGAAGTACAGGATACTGAGAAAAATCACATTTATTAAGTGCTTACTATATGTCGATTGTTTGCCTAGAACTTTTTTACACATTATCACATTGTCAGTTTTTCACTACTGTAAGAGGCAATCCCATTAAAAGTAAAGGCAAGGTGAAGCTTACTGTAAAGACTGTAGTCTTTCCCCCATTTCATATTACATCCCACCATCAGTCCTAGACATAAACAATACTGGAAACAGTGTCCATCAAAAAGAAAAATAAAAGTGGGTTAGCAACTATCTGCTCTAATGAATGGTTAACACATATAAGTAGGTAGCAGTACTTACATACCAAATGGTTAAGAAATCATGACTGCAACAGCACCATAGACTTAGTTTTCTTACTATGAATATATAGAGAACTGTACCTAATTTTCACACTCTTAGTAAGTTGAAATTGGAAGTGAAGTTTAAATGAAGTTAAAATGACATAAGATGGAGAGAATTTATAATGTACAAGAAACAAAACAGTGAATTTGGGCACATCATGTCAAACTCAAACCAGTACATTTTTTTAAATCACAAGTTGTTCTAATACCTAGTAACCTTAAACTAGGGGCTAATTTAAAAAATCATATTTAAAGCACAGTTATGTAAAAATCAATAGATTCCTCCTCTTATGTTTCTTCATCAAAAATTGTTACTCATTCTGGGGCACATGAGTGGCTCAGTTGGTTAAGCGTCTGACTTTGGCTCAGGTCACCATCTCACAGTTCGTGAGTTCGAGCCCCGCGTCAGGCTCTGTGCTGACAGCTCAGAACCTGGAGCTTGCTTCAGATTCTGTGTCTCCTCTGTCTGCCCCTCGGCCGCTTGCACTCTATCTCTTGCATGGTCTCAAATATAAACATTAATAAAAATTTTTTTAAATAAAATTGTTACTCATTCCTAATTTTTCCTATTTTCGTATTATTCCTATTTTCGTTTATTAACTGTCTTCAGCAGCATTAAAAGTCACCTAAGATAGGGCAACTGGTGCATCCGAAATAATTGAATAGGTCTGAATTGATTTGAGAAAAGAAAAGTAAATCTTTTTCTTTGAGTAGAAGAAAAACAAAATTAATTTTAATAGGCCCAAAGACATTCCAAAAAGTACCTTGCTAGTATTTTTTACTTCTGTCAGCACAAATGATTGTGTAGTCTATGCTGATGCCTTAGACTCATTTATTTTATGCATGAATATGTAAACATTATGTTTCCAATTTTATTCTGGAATGGCATTTAATTTCATGAGGCCTGTGATTCACACAATCCCTTGGTTCTATCTCAAATGTGTCCGTACCCTCCATCTTGCAGCAGTTCTGGTTTCTGCACCCTGTCAAATGTAACCTTTGTGCTAATTTGGTAAAATCAGTTCTCACGTTTAGTGCTGAGAGACTGATAACCGAATTCTCAAATGAACTACACATTTGCAAGATGAAGTACAGAGCTGTGGACAATGACTGCTTTCCCACAGTGTAAATTCTTCAGACTCGGCTGTCAACATGTAAGTGTGCAACACAAAAGCAGCTTTAACTTGATGACTTTTTTCCTCCAAGGCCATAAAAATGAAATGGATACTATAGTCTCCCTTATGTTATTCCATCTTCTTGGATTTTCTTTCGCATCGACAGTGAAAGCCTGTATGCCCTTTAGAGTTCTTAGTAGATCAAAGTCTCCTTGCTGAACAAAAAACAAACATTTTTCCCTCCTACATAACTATTTCGGTTTGAGAACAGAGCAGATAGCAATGTTGAAAGAGGTTTTTTTTCCCACCATTTTGCCTCCATACAAAGACCAGGCTTAATAATTGACAGTGGATATTTCAAAATTGCTCCCTGAGCTTTTTAGAGTTTGGTTCTTTTATAGTTTTATACAGATAGTATTATGGTGATTTCAGCATCTTTTCCTTTCCTTGGTGAGGCCGCTAATTTCTCATAAGGTCACCCACTATTCCTCCTATGACCCCCCCCCACCAGGATGGATATTTGACTATATGTCCAAACCCTTTTGAACACCACAGTGTGTTTGCGCTCAATTATGAATGATTTGAGGCATCATCTGCATTGAAGAGAACAAACAACGGGGAAGTGCTGTCAAACTTACTAAAAACTTGAGAGAGCAGGGAACAAGGGAAACTAAGAGAAGTGACTCTTTAAAGAGAAAGGGCTACTTAACAATAAGAAATGCTGCAAGAGATATTGTCCAAATGGAGAGACTGATTTAAATAAAGTGTACAGAAAGTTACCAGTTATCACCAACTGCTTTTGGAGAAGCAGTTTCATGGACTCAAACTCAGGTTTAAAGTTGGCTAAAGGGAGCATAAACTTCCCTAAATGGACTTAGATGCATAGGGACTTCATATCACACCATGATTAAAGGAAGGGTTTGGATAGAACAGACAAACAAGTCTTCCGTTGAGGGGAGAAAATCATGGAAGGAGAGATAAAGACCACAAAAGAAATGTACATTGGGTAAAACTATGAAAAAAATATCAATACAATTAAGTGGAAAGGCAGCATGGTCAAACATGGAAGAGGCACACCACTCATTAATACATAAAAAAATAATAGGATGATCAGAAATGTTGTTGCAGGAGGGCAGAGATGCTGAGCTAATGGGAGGTGTGTTTTATGTTTTCAGTAGTCACTTTAAAATAAGAGACATTTCAGGACAAAGATTATTATACACAACTCACGGTCTCTGGAAGTTTCAATGAAGCTCAACAGCAGAACTGTGATCTTTCTCTAACAAACCAATGAAAGAGAGAGATGATGAAAGGAATTTTGGGTTCCAGGAAGGGCAGGAAAAACAAGTGTGGTAGAAGTTTGAAGAATGAGAATATTCAAGCATCTTAATGAGAACTTAGACGGTAACCCATGAGCTCCATTCTTGTTAATGAGGCAAAATAAAACGAGGAAAATTGTATTTATTTATTTTAGGCATATAAATTTCGTACATTTTCTCCTACACTAAATTTATTTACATACTAAAAAGAGAAAGAGAGTAAAAAAAAAAGTATCTACTTGATCAAGTTGAAGCCAGTGCCTGAAGTTCAGGAAACTGGGTTCTTGTTACAAATCTTGTACTACTAGATTAGATAGAATCTTAGATAAAATATTAGTCTTAATTTCTTCACCTATAAAAACTGAAAGAGAATTTAAGGAAGATGAAAAGAGAATAAAATGAAATAATATAAAGTCCTGGGGTGCCTGGGCGGTTCAGTTGGTTGGGTGGCTGACTTCAGCTCAGGTCACGATCTTGCGGTCTGTGAGTTCAAGCTCCGCATCGGGCTCCATGCTGACAGCTTGGAGCCTGGGGCCTGCTTCAAATTCTGTGTCTCCCTCTCTCTCTGCCCCTTCCCCATTTGTACTCTGTCTCTCTCTGTCTTTCAAAAATGAATAAATATTACAAAAAAAATTTTTACAAACAATAAAGTCCTTTGAAATTTTGAAAATATTAATGGAATACTACTTGGCAACGAGAAAGAATGAAATATGGCCTTTTGTAGCAACGTGGATGGAACTGGAGAGTGTTATGCTAAGTGAAATAAGTCATAAAGAGAAAGACAGATACCATATGTTTTCATTCCTATGTGGATCCTGAGAAATTTAACAGAAGACCATGGGGGAGGGGAAGGGAAAAAAAAAGTTAGAAAGAGGGAAGGAGGCAAACCATAAAAGATTCTTAAAAACTGAGAATAAACTGACGGTTGATGGGGAGGGAGGGAGGGGAAAGTGGGTGATGGGCACTGACGAGGGCACCTGTTGGGATAAGCACTGGGTGTTGTATGGAAAGCAATTTGACAAGAAATTTCATATTAAAAAAAAAGAAAATATTTTCAACATAATGTTATTAGCATTACAATTTTTTTTAAATGTTCAGTAACGTATGATGCTCTCAGGGCACTATGAGAGATGCGTGGAGATAAAATGTACTACACGTTGACATCTGTCGTGTTGTCCATGTAAGACTGGTAAGCCCTCTTATCTTTTTCCATTGCCTCCCTTCCGCAGCTCCAACCCAGATCTATTTCTTTCCACAGTTAACTGCTGAGAAACTTCAGTTTTGGCATGAAGCAAATATTTTCCTCAATTTTTAATCTCATCTTGCTCTGTTTTCCCTATTTTCTCACACCCACAGTCATGAAGTCACTAGCTCGAGTTTAAGCGCATACTAAATCTGAAGTCACACCGCTGGTACCGTACAGGGAAAGTTCTCCACTGACTTCTCCAGTTAGACGTGTTACGTAACATGCTTGTGCTCTTGCACACACCACCTACCGTTGAGCCACCTGGAATCATGCTGCTCTGTTCTGATTGGGTGATGGTGCCCGAGAGTTCTGAAGATCGCAAAATCTCGCCCCATAAAATCAGCTGCGGTCCCGGAGTATAATTCTCCATCTATGTTGTGACAGAATAAAACCACATACATATACTTTAATTCAATTAAGGAAAGAAAAACAAAATGAATCAAACAGAAGGAAAGTCTCAAGTTATGACCCTGCTAGAAAGAACACAGATATGCTATCTGCATCATTATGCAATTACTCATTTTTATTCTGTGTCTTTGTTGAGGAGTATTTTATTATGAGATCACTCACTGATTAAGCATCTACTCCGTAAGTCCTGACTTCAAATAACTGAGTAAAATATGGTTCAGTAGACATTACTAAGACCTAACATTTATTCTTTTCTACTATGATGCGAGACAAAGTGCAAAATACAGAGGTATAAAGCTACTGCTGTTCTAATATCCTTATTTATTAGGGTAGGATATCACTGTAAAATCTTCTATGGTTTTTATTTTAATGGAAATTAAATTGTCAATGTATTTCCTTTTCAGTGGTACCTGAGTTAGTAAGATTTTACAATACTTTAGAAAGAACTAGTATTTTCCTCACCAATAATTTTTTCTTGCTTTTATTTTTGAATGTATCAGGTGGGAGAAGGGTTCTTAGTAAAAGTTATCACATAGTCTAAAAACAAGTCCATCACGTAGTTTCATATATTAAAGAAATGTATCTGAAGAGGAGGAAATTTTGATAAATATAGGTCATAATCTCCATAGTTCAAGATTCTACTATGTTTTTTACTCATTTTTACTGAAAATAAATCAACTCTAGGTCAGAGTTTAATAAATGAGGAATCATAATCACAAGGTTAAAAAAAAGGAAAAGAAAAGAGGGAGGAGAAAAAGAAGTTAATATTTACTGAACACCATTCTGTGTTTGCTGGGGAGTCATGCACTGGCTGGACACTTTCCAATTATCTCATTTAGTTCTGTCAACCACCGTGTGATGTAAATGGTATCCCTACTTAGCAGTTCAAGAAACCCAAGGCTGCTCAGCTGATGACTAGGATAGTAAGGGTAAAAGTTCAAACTCAGGCTTGTTTAATCTCAAGCCTCTTACACTAAACTACACCAGCTTTTAATAAACTGAAGGTTGTATAAAAATTTATTTTCTTTCCTTTAAACAGAAAATACCTCATATTATTTCATCTAGGAAATACAGTATTGCCTACTTACTTATAATGAATTATCAGCAAAATGAAACAAAAAATATGAAATCATCTTTAAATAAAATTACCAGTAAACTTAATACTATCTTGCTGATCATTTGGATAAGTTAATGTTTCTGAATTCAGTGCCTTGAAAATTAAGCAGAAAATAAAATAGGCATAGATAAATTATAACTTAAACATTTGTATAACACTATTATTTCCAAGGATTTTCATATTTATAATGAATTTCATATGTATATTGAATATATGAATCAGATTTCTCATGTGATATTCTTTGTTCACATCCTCAATTCTCACTTCCACATGAAGGTTTTATAATGAAAACAGGCATTCTCAGTGGTCTAACTCAAATCAGTTCCTTTGGTAAAGCTTGTGGTTCTCTGGAAGTGTCTCGATGCACCAATCTTTGGACGACGTCCAAGGCAGTGGAGAAGAGTGACGCAGAGAGAATCAGTGCATAACTCCAGATTATAACTTGAAATATTACTAAATGACACCTTATCTTATGGACTTTTAGGATAGTGATCATTTACTTTGGGTTGTTGTGAATCAAGACAAATAAAAAATGATGATGTGACAACATATTAATGAATGGTACTCATATAACATTCTAAGCTGTCATAATAGGGTATCTTTGGGATTTAAAAGCATCTTGTATTCTCTTCACTTAATTAAATATCAAGTTCAAATCTGACCTCTTCTCCCCATAATAGTTGCAATAATATTTTATCTGCCCACAAGGTAAAAAATAAAGCTTTTCTTTTTTGTTTGTTTATTTATCTTTACTTATTTATTTTGAGAGAGAGAGAGAGCGCGCAGGGGAGGGAGAGAGGGAGAAGGAGATGCCCAAGCAGGCTCCATGCTGTCAGCACAGAGCCTGAAATGGGGCTCGATCCCATAAACTGTGCGATCATGACCTGAGCCAAAATCAAGAGTTGGATGCTTAACTGACTGAGTCACCCATGTGCCCCCCAAACAAACCTTCTCTAAGCAAACATTCTATGAATGAGCTACCTATGAGTTTCAAAGGTAAATGTTTATTGTCTCCTTAACTTTTACTTATATTTAATCACTATAATACTTTTATTAAGGTTACTTTTTTATCTTTTTACAAATAATTAATAGATGTAACAGATTTTTAAACTTCAGGTAAATTAGTTTTCTTGAGATGTGTGAAGAAGAAGGTACTAATTAAAAATGTGTTGTAATAGCAGCCTAAAATGTTCATGTTAATTTCAAATATTTTCAGGTTGCAACAGCTCTAATAGGATGCCTTGTGTCCTCTTTACCTTGAAAAATCAAAAGTATTAAATTATTCATTGAACCTCACTGCCCTTTCAAACATGTGTTAGGTGATAAAAATCAGGAAAGGTGAAAAGAGAATCACCAAAAGTGAAAACTGAACAATTTCATATCAGAGTGTAGTCAGACAGAACATGTCCAATAGGAGGTTTAATCAGAAATGGAAGAGTAAAGAATGTCATTAATTATTCTTTTCTTGGGGGTATGCCTGGGTGGTTCAGGTCATGATCTCATGACTCATTAGTTCGAGCCCCGCATCGGGCTCTGTGCTGACAGCTCAGAGCCTGGAGCCTGCTTCGGATTCTGTGTCTCCCTCTCTCTCTTCCCTTCCCCCATTCACATTCTCTCTCTCTCTTTCTCTCAAAAATAAGATATTAACATTAAAAATTTTTTTAAATATATTTTTTATGTCTCTTTGACTTATTACATAATTGGAAATTAGTAGATTTAATCCCTTTCCCTCAATCTTTTTTTTTTTTTTTGCTTGTTCAGTGTGAGTAAAATCCATAATTATGGTTGCTATTATGTGTAAACTCTATTCACAGGAGAGCTGAAATAACAAAAACACCACCAAAAGAAAGTGTTACTTAGATATATAGAGGTATTTGCTTCTCTTACTAATATATGTACTTGTTTTATAATTTCCACTTTTTATCCGCTCCCACATAAGGAAAGCAAAAATCAATATAAATGAAGGAAAAGGCAGAAAGACTGATTTTGTTTCCTTTTTTGACAATAGAGAAGTAGGTCATTTAGAGAAAGCAGGGAATTCTTCAGCAGGAGAGCTACTGATCAATTTAGT
This sequence comes from Panthera uncia, assembly GCF_023721935.1. Taxonomy (NCBI): domain Eukaryota; kingdom Metazoa; phylum Chordata; class Mammalia; order Carnivora; family Felidae; genus Panthera; species Panthera uncia. The sequence continues at coordinate 84,525,610 of NC_064816.1, forward strand.
ACTAAAAACAGAATTAAAGAACGGACTCAGAAACCAAAGGAAGTTTGCAGTTTAGGCACCAGTTGCCTCCAGTCATAGGAAATTCCCTCCCACCTGAATATTATTTTTAGCAAGAGTCATCTGTGAGCTGTAGCGCACCAGACGATTAAGAGGCCATGAAGGATACATTCTCATATTACCAATGTTCAATATCAGTAACTTTTTAAAGTAATATATATTTTAATAACGTATTTTTTTTTTATTTTTAGAGAGAGAAAGAGAGTGCACGAGTAGGGAAGAGGGGCAGAGGGAAAGAGAGAGAGAGAAAATTCCACGGACCCCAATGCAGGGCTCGATCCTATTACCCTGGGATATGACCTGAGCCAATATCAAGAGTCAGATGCTTAACCAACTGAACCACCCAGGCACCACAATATCAGTAACTGTTTTTTATACCAGGCCTTAAATCAGAATTTCTGCTTCGATGTCAACCCTTAGCAGGGATGAATGCTCCACAGAAATTGTACCACATATTTATTAAGCTGGCCCAAATGTACAGGTGTTAAAATACTCTACTCTTGCATTTTTATAAGCAAATAAATAATCATCAACTTAGAATATATACTATTTAATAAACTTGTGTATTTCCACTATGGATTAAAGACCTAGTACCTTTTGTGGCTATATAAAATGATCTAATGAAAACTGAGTATAAGAAACTTACTATACCTCAGTTGGCTTATTTTTGAACAAACATGTTTAACAAAAAAAGTCACCTTGCCAACTTCTTTTGCAGTTTCTAGGTCATTAATGAAGTTATCAAATTATATGTTGATTCTTGGGCATAGTGCTAATTTTCCAGTTTTCTGACCCTTAATATAAGTCTTCTTCAAAATCTGAAGTAGTAGATAGGTAAATGTTATCCTACAATGATTCAAATAGCATTATGGTTAGGATACATATTTTTTCCATATATACTAAGCTACTAGTGAAATAAAACATGAAATTTATCCAATTTTATTAAATTGCTGGTACAACAGTATACTCAATGAGCTGTTATATATATCAAAGTGGTTGTAGATACTCTAATAGTTTTTAGTCTCTACAGAAAACACCCTATAGCAAGTCTGATGTCTCAAAAAGAACACATCAGACTAAGAAAAACTAGTGCTGACAGATGTAACTAAGAACCTAAAAACTGTCAACTATGAAAGTCTGCTAGTTGAGTATACTGCCATTCTTAACTGTAAGCCTTCTAAACTGTTTCTAAGGAAAGCATTCTTTACTGAGATGAACAAAAAGTTGAGTGAACTGCATTTCCACCATGGCAGAGTTACCTGAGAAGCATGTGTTGAAAACAAAAGTTCATATGTACTCTGGACTTTATGTTCACAGCTCAATATGAAGTAAAAATGTGGCTTAGATCAGTTAATGTATTGGATTACAATTCCTAAGAAGGGTGTGGTGAGAAGTAGAAGGTAAAAAACAAAAAAAAAAAAAAACATTTCCTGATGAAACTGCAGCATTACTAACACAGGTGTAATGTGGGACATGGATGGTGAGCAAAAATCAAACAAACCTAAAGACAAGCCATTATGTTGTTAACACCTTAAGTAAATTCCACTCACAGAATAGCACAGTAATGAGAAACAGAGGAAAAATAAATTTATGTGTCTCTCTCTATTACATGGATACACACACACAGACACAGATAGACACACACACACAGTGCATGGATGTAATCCATTTCTTGAGAGTAAAAAGGTGTGGGAATAATTTTACATTTTTACATTTACTGAACATCTTCTCTGTATGAATAAGTATAATGTGCTGGCTGTGTTATTTATATCGTACTTTTAAAACTAACATTTTTAAGTAGTTAATATGTGCATATGGCACAAAATAAAAAATATAAAATTTATAAGGTATCAAATCTGTCTCTCAGACTCTCAGACTCCTTTACAGCAACCACTATTACTTTTTTTTTCTTGGTTTCCACTTCTACATATATTCCAGAAATATGTAAGCACTCAAATGTGATATGCTATTAAATTGTCTTATTTAGTTCTCACAACTAGCGGAATTAGACTGTCCATGCCATTTTACATATAAAGAAATTGAGGCTCAGAGAGGTTCAAATAATATTTTCAATTACAGTTAATTAACCTAGGGAGTACCTCTTTGATCTAATACCAGGTGAGAGCATATTCTAATGTCAAATTACATTCTTTCCTGGGGCAAGGCAGAATTCTAGCTTGGGGAAACGGATCATAACTAAAAGTCCTAGACCCTTGCCATAGATTTCAATAATATGATTTAGTGATGGATTATTTCTAAATTATTAGGATTATAATGCCTGGAGAAGGCTTCAATGAGGAAATAAAACTGCTTTTCAAATTGACTATTGCTTTTATGTCATGAAAACGTGAGATGACACTTAATTAGTGAAGAAAATACAAGATTTTATTCTTGCAGCCACACCTGGCATTTCTTCTGAGCAGGGGAGAAACTGCTATTCTTAATAAAAAATAAATAAAGTCATTAAGATATTTACAGGTAGATGAAATAAAAAATACTTAAAAATAAATACTGGAACTATTTCATATTGACAAAATGATTTTTATTAAAGGAGATTTGAAAAAGTAACTTTACTAAGGTCATTTAAAAACTTAGGACCTGTTACAGGATTTGGAGACTTAATTTAGTAGCTATGCATGGCTAAGGAAAGAATCCATATGTTTTGTGGTCATCGGCTTAAAAACCATTTTGAAAAGAAGTTATACTAAACCTTGATAAATTTCATGAACTAATTTTTTAAGCTGTCATCTGGCTTTCAAGCTTATTACTGGTTGAAACTGCTTACTAGGGGGACTAGTGACATAAAAAGTATCTGCTGTCAGGATTCAGCTAACCAGTTTATAGGTGGTTTGAGCCAAACATGAAACTTTATTTCCTAGTACTGGGAACAGAAACAGCCCGGGACTACCTTGAAAATTTCTCTTATGTGCTGAAATAAGGAGAATCTATTCAGTCTTTTGGGCAGACAGGCTTTCCCAACAGGCAATCTCTAATACACAATGTACTACCTGTATATTTCAGAGACAGTTCTTACTGTTGTATGTAAAAGTTTGGGAAAATATTCATGTTGAAAAAACTCCATTAAATCATCAAGCACTCTTTTTAAAAAATCACAAGAGAAAATGCCAAAAAAACCCACCAAGGGGAATTAAGTGTACTATGAGAAGAATTTATAGCACAGTTATAAGGAAAGCAAGTAACAAAGTCACAGCTCTTGAATGAAAATGATGTTCCAGAGATTTTGAGGGATTTTCATTTTTCTGTACCTTGCTATTTAGCTGATTCAGAAATTAATTTATGTGGGCTTGAATAGTTTTCCTTGTCAATAAGCACTAAATACCTCTAAATGTTACTCAACTATTTGACCATATCAGAGAGCTGAGGTCTGGATTTCCATTTGAAAGCTGCTTCTTTTTTAGCCACACATCCTTTCCTTGATTCATGAAACTTCCATCAATCTCTTTTCCTTTTCACAACCCTAAACAGCTTTTTCAAAGAAATTCTAATATAAAACCAAAACTATGGAGTTTCATATTCTTTGTGGACTTGTGTGGTTGCATACCATATGAACTATGTAATACTTACTTGTCATCATCCTTTCTCGATGGAATATTAAAATAAATAATCAAGCAAATCCCCACGGAGAAACATACCACAAATTAAAGCTGCTTTAGGCACGAGTTAACATACTGCTTTTTGAACAATATCTATCTTTTTTTCTTCAGTATGCAATTTAAATAAGTACAGGCTGCAAGTTTGCGCAAGGTAGAACTCCTCCCCTTTGTTTAAGACAACTTTCAAATTTCTGTGTGTGCACTTAAGGAAGTTTTCTACATGTAATCACTAGGCCAGCTGTGAAGAGGAAAATTATAAGTGTGCTACGTTTGCTGCATTCCTCCAGGTCTTAAACTTTTGTTAAAATGCTTCATGAATGTATCAAATGGACTGCAATTGTCTACATTTGAAAAGCAATAGAGGAGATAATTCATGTTGTACTTTTCTCATTCTTAATAGAAAAGAGATCAGAGATCAGCGGAACATACTAGTAAACACTAGAGAATAGTGGTAAAAATAGATCTTCATAGTTAATGCTGTAGTCAATATGACTAGAGTTTATTTTGCTAAGTAGAAAAAAAAGTTATTTTTTAGAAACTAAAGACTGACAAAATTGAAACTTATGACATATCAAATAATAACCTAAATTTACTTTTTAAAAATCTAGATTTATTATGCAAAATTCAATTAGAAATGTTATGCTTGATGAGTTTCACTACCATTTTTGTTATGTTATGAAATAATTACCTTCTATATTTTCTAGAAAAGGAAACAAAAAAGGAAAGAAAACGAAAGTTATATAATTTCTACATGATCATATAGAAAAATGTATTCAGGAACAGACTAATGACTCAGAATCTTTTGTGTTTTTGTTTGTTAGCATGCCTAAAAGTCCAAAAAAAAGAAAAAAAGAAAAAAAGAAAAATTGTTTAATGATGTATCACCTTTTTTTCACGTGTTTATTTAGTGGTAGTCTAAAGGTGATTAAAAGTATGTGGAAAGAATTCTTTATTTTTCAATACAGACTAAAGTTTTCTCCCTCTTTAGCTTACTTCAATCTTTCTATCTCCATCCTTTGAAGTATGACTAAGGATTCCCCACCCATCTGCATTGCTGAAGGAAAAGAAGAAAGAAGACAACCAGAAAAAGATGGTTAGAGGCAAGTGTAGAGGAAATACATTAAATGTTTTGTTAGATTAAAAACATGGCGTAAAGCAAAAAACAAAAAAAAAAGATGAATAGTGAAGTCCTTCATTTATTCGAGGTGACACAATAGGTTCTCTGAGAATTGTATGACCATTAAAACTGTATGATTACAATGAACAAAGACAGACAATCTCATTCTTTCCTTCTGACTTGTCAAAATTCTCCCTTGAAACTCCTCTTTTATAAAAAGAAAACCAAAACGACTTACTCACAGATAAGAATTTTAAAGTCTTAGTGGAAATGTATGGTGACAGCACAGGCAATTTTAAGGACACGTATTAAACCATTTTGATTAAAAAGAATCACAGACCAAACAGTGCAATAATCAAAGGAGCATTTAGTATTTTTTTTTTTCATTTTCAAAATATTTGAAAATATCTCAACTGGCATCCTCCTAAAATAGTTTGTGATTAGTAATGGAAAATGTTGGTATATAAAAAGGAACAATCTGGTTATTATCTATAGAAAATTCACTGTTTAATTGTTGACCACGCACCTATTAAAAGAGATGCCGTCAGCAGTTTAGGGTCATATGGACTCTTCCCACGGCCATTTTCAAAATGGGAGTCCTCCAGCTTAAAAATGTTATCCTGTAGAAAAGAGAAAGAAGGGGTGAATTTATTTAAAACAAGAGCTATGTCAACATACCTGTTAATCAGAGAGAGGTTGAGCATTTGTGTCTACCATCAAGAAGTATTATTTGTGTGAACTTTAGAGATGGCAAAATAATTTAAGTGGATTAAAACCAACTATTAGTAGCAAGCATTTACTTAGCTCAGTGATTATTAGTACCAATTAGCACGTTTCAGGTAATAATGTATAAATGAATTCTAAAGAATGAGACCAGTCGTGATAAGAATAGAGTGATCATTTTATCACATAGGTATGCCAACCATGACCCTAATGACTCTTGAAGGAAAGAATTTTAAATTTAAATGATTCTTTTTCTTCCTTCACATAGAGGAAAATATAGCAATTCACTACATTAGATATCTAGAATAAGACAGATTATCTTACTTTTCTGTATGTACTTTCCAGAAGGAAATGCTAATTAGCCATAGCAGTCACTTGACCCACTCCATTGTTCCCTCAACTTTTCTGTTTATGTTTCTCGAGCATTTTTAAATTACTCACACTAGAAGGTGGAAGATACCTGAAACTATCTTTCTCAATTTCTGTAAGTGTGAAATATCACACTGTATGTTATGGAAGGTGTTGCCTGAAGGTAGTGTCATCAGAACAATAGCACAGAGGTGACATATTTTTATCACAGGAAAACCTGCTCAGCTGAGGCTCAGGTACCCAGAAACTGGAACATTTGACTACATACAGAAATAATCACAAGTACCATGGTAGAAAATATCCAGAAAGCACTGCAACAAAAGCCTTAATAAGGAAGTAAGTAACTCATGACTGAGACCCCATCTCAGCTACTGAAATGTCTATGTGACCATGGAGTAAACCGGGGAGAGGGGTAATTTCTAAACACTCTTCTTAGAACCAAATGCTCTGGGAATTAATTAGGTCAGAATATACATGCTTTTTCCAGTAGCACATTAACTTGTCCACAGGCTGAAATAAAATAGCTTTTTTGGCAATTTCTCTACAATTCACATAAAGTATTTTCTATCTCCTTAGAATAATAAAGGGTATTCATTTTATGGCCAATAAAGATCACTTTATTTAACATTTAATATTTCTGATGGAGCTAATGGCAGGGTTTCAAATCATGACTCTTAAAATTCATTTGAGTTAGAAAAGAAGAGAGAAAAAGGAAGCCAACCAACAGTGTTTTCCATCTTTATTACTGTGAGTGAGAATCACTGATTTTAGCCTTTTTTGCAGTGATTCTGTATTTGGTAATAAGCTATCCCCTAGTTATGATGGTCGTTTAGCTGAGTTCTGAAATATACAGAGCACAAAAATTTATGGGGTTTCTCAGAATTGTGCTAAGGTGCAGTGGGAAGGGCAGTGAGTCAGAAGTCAGGCCCACCTGGCTCAATGATTAGCTCTGTTATTTTTTTGTCACCTATTAATGTCTCTGAGCCCTAGGTCTCTAAAAGTCAATGGCAATAGGATATGTAACCTCACATGTTTAAGGATTGAAGAACTGAAACAAAGCATTTTTGAAGCAGCAAAATAAAAAAAAAACACAAATTATTTTTACTTTAATACTGTTCATATAACCACTATAACCAAAGATTATTCAAATTTAGCACATATCGTTATCATTATTGTAAACTTTCCTAGTATAATTTGAAAGAAATATTACTTTAAGACAGTTATGTGAGTTAGAAAATTATAAACCTATTTACAGATACAAATTTATCATAGGCACATATTAAAATTATAATATGAAACTTGACATATGCCAAGAAAAAGTACAGAAGAATCTCTTGAGTATTACTTAGATTATTTTGATAAAAATTAGGTAATAAACCGAAATTTTCTCAGTAAAAGATACACACTCTGTTGCCACAAATCACAGAAAATGTTATTAAAATTTGTATGATTATTTCTCACAATAAGGAAGCAGTAAGGAGAAGTGATGGTGTGGCTGAAAATACTGTTATAAATATTATTATAAATTTCTTGTCCTCATAAGACATTTTATGACACTGACAAAGACAGAGGAGCCATCCATCAAAGTAGGAGTCACTGAATGTCTGGGATCATGTGTCCAAGTTAATAAGACAATGCCAAGGTAGATAAGAAGTACTTCCAACCTCATGTTTAATATTTGATTTACAAGGTAAAGGATTAAACTTCACAGAAGAGAGTTTAAGCATGTCAGTTATGGTTCGAGAGAAGATGAAAAATTACCTTTTGCCATGGTGTCAGATAATGTGCTCAAAGCTGGCCTTTTCCTTTCCCCTTTTTCCTTTAAATGTAACTCTTACCCAAATTTCTGGGTATCCATCATGTAATTCTATATTCTTACACAGCTTTACTAAAGGGCAAAACATTGAATTTCCTTTCCAGCCTACAGACAAGGGAGCCTGGAATAAGTATAATTCAATTTCTGAATAGGAAGGTAAAAGACTTTTCTTACACACAAATGTTTATAGTGTAAAATTCATACCCATTACATATAATAATGGGGTGCAAAGGTGTTGGTATCAGACAGAACCAAGTATTATCCCGGATCTTTCTTTTATTAATTCTGGGCCTCAGGCAACTCCTACACCCTTCTGAAATTCCAATTAGTATGCACTCAAAAAATATTCATTAACTTCATTTTTCCATTGTCTATAGTTGCCACAATAAAAACATTCTTTCCTATATCGATTGATATCTCTTGTGCCACATTGGGAATGCCTGCCTATATTTTCACTGGTAGAAATTAGGATAGCTATTGAAAATATATGTAAATGCCTTGGACTCCCAAGATGCACTGAAAATCTTTCTTATGTACAACTAGATCACAGTCTAGTTCAAAAGCTTACCTGAGAAAAATATCACGAATATGTGTAACATTTCTCAACTAAAATACACTATCCTTTTAATATGTCTGATGTGATTCATAAGAAACAACTATAATGCTGTTTTTTGTCTTGTAAGCAAGACCTATTAGATGTGTGAAGATATTAACCCGTTGTAAGAGAAAGAAAGAAAGAAAGAAAGAAAGAAAGAAAGAAAGAAAGAAAAAGGCTCTGTGTGTTAATATAACTGAAGAATAACACCCTATGTTGTCATATGTAACATATCACATAGAAAACCGTCTGGCTGGGCTTAGAAGGGCTTTTGAAATCTGATTGCTATTCAATGATTTTCTGTTTTAAAAGTATTATATAGATCACACATGTGAGTAATAAGACCAGAAATCCTAAGACCAAGGTATACAATTAAACTTCATAGTTTCTATGTCTTATTTGGGCTGAAGTGATTTTCATTTTTAGAAATCCATGAACAAAAATCTAGCTGCATGGATTCTAATTGCTTTAGCAGATACTATGAGCATATCATATAAGTTATTGGGCTATATTTTATTACATGATTGCATCAGTTTTCAGCAACTATTTTTAGCTTTCAAGACCACTCATTCCCCTTTGTCTTTTGGATTTCCTGAATGTTATTAGACTGTGGTGAGGTAAGGCATTAGAGGAAATAATAACTGTGCTAATGTCTAATCCAAAGTCTTATAAATTATAAACCATTGGTGACATCATGGCAATAAATTTCCGAAATCTCAATCTTCCCCAAGTAATAAATTTGGGGCACAGAGTTGTAATTTTAGTTGTTTTATTTAATGATTAAAACATAAATGATGTTTGTAAAAAAGAAAAGAAAAAAAGGAAAAGAAAATCCTACATATATGTGACTGAATGACCATTTTGGGTGGGAAACTAAATAAAATTAAGTCAAACCAATACTTGGAAAGTATTTAAAAACATATACTATTCTGTTTTCTTTCAAATTGCTCTTTCTCCTCTCTTGCTCCTTGTAAAGGACACCTTGTTTGCCAGTTATACTGAATTATCAAAATTTCCCTGGTCACACTATTCTTTTTCTCATCCCTGCCTGAGACCTCTTTCTTCTCTACTCACTTACTCTCAGCCCTCAACCCCAGGGTGAACTTCCTTTCCTTTAAGAGTAAATTAAAAAGTCTCTTCCTAGGAGAAGTCTTCAGAGATTCTTGCAGATATAATTTATTAGCTTCCTTTGTGCATATCCTAATTAACAATACTATGCAGGCAATGACTATATTGGCTTCAGCAAAGACGGGATGTAATAGGATCTCACAGGAAATATTGTGGCATAGTGTATTTTGCCCAAAGGAGATGCTTTTGTGGATCAAATTCATCTGGAATTTACTTTTCCTAAAAAGGTGACTAGATCTATGTTGTGCAATATTATAGCCACAAGCCACATGCGGCTGTTTAATTAATTAAAACTAAAAAGTCCATTCCTCAGTTATACTAGCTACATTTCAAGTGCTCAATAGTCACATGAGGTCTGTGAATACAGTACTGAATAGATGCAAACATTTCCACTGTCAGAGAAGTTCTATTGGACAAGGTAGCTCTGGTCCAGAATTCTATTCCCTTAAAAATCCATGAAATGTACAAGGAGGAATCATACTAGAAAGACAGTATAGTTTTTACTAACCAGGGTTATACTAACATTTAATGGCAGTAGAGATGAATATAGGTCCTGAATATTCTTGTGTGTCATTCTTCCATTTGAACCACTTTTCTCCAATCTATGCAGTTATACATTTTACCCATTATTTAAAGTTTAGGTCATGATACACAATCCATTAAATGTTTATTGATTTTACACAGCAGAAAAAATATTTTCTCCCTGAAACTTGCATAGCAATCTATTCATACCCTCTCAGTGTCATTTGTTACTTTTAGCGTTGATATTCCATGGTGCACGTTTTTTTTTTTTTTCCTATTAAATTATTTTGAGTACAGGAAAAGATATTATTTGCCAAATACTAAAATAGAACTTTGCACTGAGTTAAAGCTCAGTGAAAAAAATGAGTGAATAAATGAGTAACTGACTGAGTCAAAGAGGCTCTGTAGAAAGACTATATCCCAGGGATAGAAAGGACATAAGCCCCGGCTCTAGGGGCTAATAATTTAAGGATATGACCAGACAAACACAAATGTGTGGTAGAGGAAGACTACAAAATTCAAATATTAAGGCAAGTTTCAAAGTGAGTTTTAGGGGAAATATGATACAAGTTAACTTTTTCATGTTATGTTACTGTTAATATATTATTGACACTTATCATACACTTCCAATATGAGTTTACTCTTACTATAAATGATAAAAATAAAACCTAGTGACAAAGGGTATAACCTTAGAGTCCTTTTTGTTTGTACATCCCTATTCCTCTTTAATTTTCATTGGGCCTTATTCATAAATATTACCCCTCTTAATAGAGAAATCTTCATCGAGGGTAAAATGACCAGAATGTTCCTCTGCAAAACTTTAAAAAAAAATTTTAAACATTTATTCATTTTTGAAAGACAGAGACAGACAGAGTGCAAGCCAGAAAGGGATAGAGAGAAAGGGAGACAGAACTTGAAGCAGGCTCCAGGCTCTGAGCTGTCAGCACAGAGCCTGACATCGGCTGGAACTCACCAGCTGTGAGATCATGACCTGAGCTAAAGTCGGACACTTAACCAAATGAGCCACCCAGGCGCCCCCTACTCTGCAAAACTTTAAAAACCTTTTCGCCAATGTTCTATTTCTCCTGTGTATCCTATCATTCTGGTATAACCTCACCATTTTGTACTCAACAGAAATTACTTCAAGTAATCTCTTAGATATATGCAAGGGGAATAAATAGCATATGAGAGGAGCTGTGTGCACTTGCTAAATGTAATTTTCTATTTATAAAAATACATAATTTCTTACTGGCATTTTCATCTTTGGATCTATTTTGGAAACTTCCTAATATATATAAATTTTATGAAACACTAATATAAATAATAATTAATATGCTAAATACATATTGAGCTGTAACTAAGAATTATGTTTGAAATGTGAAAGTAAAATGTCTATTTAATTCAATGGGGCATACGAGAAATTACAACAAAAATTATATAGCAATAGCATATTATACACACACACACACACACACACACACACACTATTACAATGCTTATAAAGCTATTTGGTGGCTATTTCACTTAACAATAAACATAGTAAATGTTAATGGTGCCCTAGTATTTCAAGTATATTATTTCGGTTTAATCTTCAAATAAGCCAATTATTATTATACCAGCTTTATAGCTGAGAAGCTGAGACATTTTACATATAATAATCAAAACCACAAAGCTGATAAGTGACCAAATAAGAATTTGATAACAGAACTCTTTCAAATCCATGTTTTTAACCACTACATTAAAATGGATTTACCATATATATTATTTGAGACATACCCAAAAATAGTAGAAAGTGGAAACCACAGGAGTTCAAAATGGAGCTAATTTTCTGAGGAAAGGCTTTACTTGATTTCATCCTTAAAAGATGTATTTTGGGGAGAGATGAGTGTATCTGTGAGCATGCATGTGTGCGTATATGTGTGCATTAGCTGTGGGTGCAGAGGGTCAGAGGAGCTCATAGAGGGAGGGCAGACGAAGCAGATTATTCTATCTAGGGGAAACAGCATGAATAAAATTCCCTCAAAAATAAGTTCCTATTAGATAAATAACAAAGTCGAGTTTAGACAATGAGGAATATATACATACATTAAGAGATAAGGCTGAAAAATACATTTGGAGTCCAACTGTGGAAAGTTTTCTGTGCCAAAATAAGCACATTAGTGTGTATTCAGAAGGTGTCAGTGACACAGCGATAATTTTAGCTGGAGAACAATAACATCAAAGAGGTGTAATATTATGATGAATCTGACAGTGATGTGCAGGATGATTTAGAGACATACGTGCCTGGTGGCAGGAAAAGAACGAATGCCATAGTCTGGGGAGAGGAGAATTAGGTCTTGTTACACATTGCAGCAATTTAAAGGAATTTTGTATGCTGTAGGTTGTGTCTTGGTCAAGTTGTTTGGTCTAGCTCCTATGTAGCTCAATTTTTTTTTTTTTTTAACTTGTTACATCAGAATCATCTTTCCTCAAGAAAACTGAAGCTAAGCATATACATGTTTTATAAGTAGTCTTTAGGGTTTATTCATTTTATGTAGTTAAAGAGTTTCCAAATTAGTTATTCTATAAAGACTTTTCTGTTTCTAACATGGTGTGATTCTTTATCCTATCACTCTGAACTTGGGACATTAGCTTCTAGTTCTTTGTCCCCTCTCTCCTTAAGCATAATGCAGAGCATTATCTAGATTTTTAAAACCCATTTCCTTTGCATTCTCTATACACTGTTACTTAGAATTCATTTATTTTTATGAATTCAGCTTCTGAACTTCAATCTCAATCCTTCTGCTATTCTAATAATTCAAACTTAGTTTCCTGGCCTGTTTGAATCACCTTATTCTCCATAGTTATTTCAAAGCTGAGAACTTTTAAAAGTCCTTGGCTCTTCAAGAAAATATAAGACCAATTACAAATAATAAACTTCATAAAAACTAGTCTGTCAGAAAGTTATTGGATTTATACATTGTAGGAAGATACAAAAGAAGTGTAACTGTGGTCTGTGTTACTGTATGCTATATAAATAAAGCAAACATAACGTGCTGCACCGATTATAATGTATGAATCTGCCTTATATTTTATGACTTTAGCCATTTCATATCATATTAGAATTTTATCTTTCTCTGCAATAAAAGAAACAAAACATCGCTGCAATTACATGACTGCTAATTATAAATAAAAATCCCAGACAAACCTCAGTGAAAGACTGAAAGAGAGATTAAAAAAAGGATTAATACCTGTAAGGATTTTTAGGTCTGAATATACTAACAATACCTTCTTTTCATGTTAATAGTTTCGAGTAGTTTTAGATATATAATAACTATACTATTTGGTTTTAAATCCAAAATGTAGTACTTTGACGCTAAAATACCATTATTATGCTTATTCAATAATTGCCAATAAGTTTTTAAAGACAAATGCCTTGGAAAGGGAATTTTCCTAAGTACAGCTACAAAACCAGCTATATAACTGTTGTAACAAAAATGAATTTTATCTATTAAAAATAAAAATGTGCCAGTTATATAAAATATAGTCTAGTTTAATATTCATGATCTATGATCACTCACTAGATACATTCGGGCAGACTTTACTGAATATAATTTCTGTTTCCCATAAGTTCCTAGGATCCAAAATACAGGAAGGATAACATCATCAGGGTAGACAACATTCTCATTAAGTTCATCTGCAGGTTAAACCTAAGCAGGGATCATTGGCCCCTGGCCTCACTGATTTTAATGTCTATCATTTGTCCAAGCACTGTTTTAGTATGGCAGAAATCTTACCTCTGAAATTGGTCTCCAGAGGTCCTATGGCTTTTCAGTGGTCCAGAATATACCTGTTGTTTGTAGTTTGGTAGATGTGACACAATATTACTGTTCATGGATTATGAAATACAGATTTTATGACTCATTGTGCTAATTACTGATTATTTTGGAAGTGCCAATATTTGTATCTATGAAATGGGAAATAATCCACAGATTTACTTCAAGGATTAAATGAAATATATTGTATATTAATATAGAGAAGCATATTTAAACCATATAGATATCTAGTTAATTATTATTCTGATGATTATAAATAGACAACAAATGCTACATCTTTGCTATGATAGCATGTCGATAACCCATTTTCAATGATAATAATAGCTAATACCTGTTAAGCAACTCTTGGCAAACACAGTCTCCTAAGTGCTTTATAGGTATTACGTTTCAACCTCACTATACCCCTTAAAACACATAGTGTGATTATCCTAGTTTTGTAGATGAAGTAACAAAGACAAAAAATGACTTGTCTAAGGTCACACACATAGCTAGTACGTAACACAGCCAGGTAACCAATTTCTAAAATCAGTAATAACTGGAGAGATTAAAAAAAACGATTTTTTTTGTGCTTGATTTGCACAACCATGTTATTTCATCAAACATAAATGCTGAATACACATCAAACATAAAATGCTGTTATAATATTATCTCTTAACTGCATCTTACTTCATGAATACACATCACACATTAAAACATTTGTTATAATATCTCTTAACTCAATTTTGCATTCCCTGTAGTTCATGCATATGTTAGGCCTTGAATGAATCTTAACTAAATTGATCATGACAGATAACACTATATTTAATATAGTTCTTGCATTATACTATTAATATAGCAAAAACAAGCAAAATCAATTAACATATTTCTAACCTTGTTTGAAGAAAAAATACATGAAACTACTTTGTTTCCAAGTCTGTGAAAAATTAGTCTGTGAAAAATTATTCATTGTCTTCCTAGTAACAATATACAGTCCTTACAGCTGGATTAAATAGGATTTGCCCTCTAAATTTAAGGAACCTGAATTTATCTGGGTTCCTCAAACAAACAGTGACATAATTCATCTGCTTTTTGTCATCATTAAAATTAATGGTATAAACCAAGGAAAACGGAAAGCATATGTGTTCATACTTCATGTAGATTATGCTTTTAATAGGAGCTTAATTTGAGTTTATGCAGATATCACATACCTGTCATAATTATTCAGCTATGAATGCCTGTTAATTCCCAAGGTATATAACAATGAAAGGAAAAATTCTATATTAGCTAGAATGAAAAATTACAGAACATGAACAATTTACTCTACAGTGTTTTGCCCTAGTGAGACATGGTAAAGTAAGTTCAACCACAGAGCAAATCAATGGCTCACCAAAAATAAAATAGTGGAACAATTCACTTGATCGTTCTTTCCATGTGCTTTTTAAGTCTTCTATGTTGAAAGCACAGTTACTTTTTCACTAGCCATCTTATCATTTCATAAAGCATCAGAGATTTTTTTATCCTAAACTGTGAAAGTACAGCGCTCACTTTTTGCTAGTTCTTTTTATAAATGTGTTTGTCACATCCATGATTAGACACCACTGGGAATTTTTATCAACTTAAATGTAGATATGTCAATAGAAATAAGCATATGTACTGTAGGAAGTATTAAAATCTACTCATATGGATTCTTTACATTTCAAGATTTTTTAATAGATACTATCTGGGAAATGATGAGGCCAATAGAATTAACATTTTATTTATGCCAAGTTATGCTTAAGTGAAGCCTGGTTACTCAAGTACTATCATAATCATTTGCAAATATATGATTTTCTTTTAGCAAATTAGAAAATATTGAAATACTAATTGTTTTGGCAGAGGTATTATAGGAGAGAATCCTATAAATTCTTTGTGAGAATATACATTTTAGAGAATAATTTGGGAAATAGTTTAGTTTTGGAAATAGATACAAATGGAAAAAAAGGCAAAAAATAAAAATTAAAACAAGATAGAATTCACCATGAAATTTAGAACACTGAAAAAAAAATACCAGTAACAAGAGGGTGATAAATTATGTCATATCTACATAATTGATTATAATGCAGGCATAGAATATATACATCTATTAAATATTTTATTTACATATTAAATATGTTATTATTACCTATTAACATATCGCCAAAGCAATAATGCAACAACTGTGTTAAGATGCATGAAAAAAAATGGAAGGAAATTCATTATGATATTAAGTCTCTAGCTTACATTATTTGGGTATTTTTTTCTGTTTGTATCATTTTGATTTCTCTTAATATTGTATACAATAATCATGCAGCTCATACATTAAAAAACAACAGGGTCTCTATATCCTACTATCTAAGTAAATCTTCAAATTGGCAGTGCATGGACTGAATCTGACCTGGCGACATGCTTTATTTGTTGGGCTCAGATTTTGAAGTCTTGAAACTGAATATCTTTTCATGAGACTTAGGACTTTTCATGGGATAACCCCTTTCCACTGTTCCCCACTGTTTTGAGTTTCTTTCTCCATCTTTTTATGTCACCTGCATGATCACCATAGGCATTTGAGTTTGCAACCCCTATAAAGCATTGTAGCTTAACTTAATCACCAACAAATACACTGCATTTATATCTAATAGTCTCCATTTTTTAGATTTACTTCATATAACAAAGTCCTCACAAGGAATGTGGTCATGCTCATATATCTCATGTTAGAAGTACTATAAGGTTTAGCAATTAATCATGGTTAAACACAGAAGTTAATGGGGACTTCAAAGTGACTCGAAACTCTAATTGTCATAGTATCATAAATCTCCATAGCTTTTTGCTCATTCTTTCCATATAATTAAGTTGATCTATATACATACTGTTAACAATATCTCATTTATTAAAAAATGGGTGGTTCCAAATATGTACATCTAAATTAATTACCCAGAATCTTTAAGAGTCGAGCTTTAAATGTGTATAGTTAACTATTGAAAAATACAGGCAAAGCAGTCCTTATGGAAATACCCAGATGTTGAGTGGCTTCTTTTGCTTTCAAATTAATGACCATGGAGACATTCTATATCATACAGTGAGTTGACTTTTGGGTCATTATTTCTAATCTATTACAGTAAAAACATGAATTATTTATAAATGAATCTCACTGGAATTAGTTTCTGGCTATAAAGCAAGATTTCTTTGTTATCAAATAAACATTTATAATTAAATAATCTAGGATAAATCAAGTATTTTTATTTGGTTTATTAAGTAGAATGTCTGATGTTGAAAATTAAACTGTACATCTAAAATTACCATTCACGTGGTTTGGAAATTTATAGAATTTTAAGAGACATTTTCGATTAGAGAAAACTGAAACTTTATTATAGATTATTTTAATAGTAGTTGAAAGCTCAATTAATATCTTTCTCAGCTTATTCATGGCCATTTACTCTTCTTAAAAACATACTTTAATCCCTGTCTTTAAGAAATTTAAAGTTTTAGATGTTGGGAGAATGTTACATAAAAATTGAGTGTAGTAAAAATTACTTTGAGTTATAACATATATTCTACCTACTTTGTGTTATACAAATTCAAAGTGAAGAGATAGTTTAAATGAGTTGAATCAAGAATGCACATGATTTATTTGTGGTACACTTAAAAGAATGCTTCAACTTGAACAATAGACAATGTAGGAATAAAAGAGAAGAAAAATTTAGCAAAATTATGTTCTGTCTAGGCAATGTTAAGTAAAAAAAAAAAAAAAAACTGTCAATATTTGCCCAAGTCTATGTTTGATCAGTGTTGATGGGTAATACACATAATTACAATCAGAAAGCCCATAAATAAAAATTATGCTAATGGAAAAGCTGGAAGAAAATATGCAAATATTTTAAAAGTTATGTTGGACTACTGATTATGTCTATGTATGCATTATAGTTATGAATATGCATACACACATGTACATATACACACATACGCATGTATTCTACATGTTTGACCTAATATGTTGCATATAAGCATATAAACAACTTGAACATAACATAATATTATATATTTTTAAATCTTAAGTATGATAGTGGATTTACAAGTATTTTAACATACACATACGAACAGACTATAATGTATACTTTAAAGTCTAAGAAAACAGACCCTTTTCAAAAATTATATTGACTAAACATTCCCTTTTTTCTTCTGCCCTTTTCCTTCTTTTTTTTTTTTTTTTATTTGTCTCGAACAAGATTGAGGATGGCTTGCCTCATGGTGGAAGAAGAAAAAAATACTTGAAGACTCTACCTTTGGGGTAGCTTTTTGGTTTGGCTTGTAGTTTTGCTTTAATTCTGTTCCCTTTACTACTATGTTATCATCAGCTTCCTTATCCATGCTACTGGTGTGTGCTAGCACAAACGAGGAAGAAGTACACGTTCTGGAAAGAGTAGAATATATTATATATGTTTCATTCATTTTCAAATAGTGAATTATTTCTTTGAGCGGCATTCTAGCTGCAAAGCTAAATAAC
The DNA here is from genome assembly GCF_023721935.1 of Panthera uncia. NCBI lineage: Eukaryota > Metazoa > Chordata > Mammalia > Carnivora > Felidae > Panthera > Panthera uncia. The sequence continues at coordinate 84,543,861 of NC_064816.1, forward strand.
AGTGAAAAGAGACAGGAAATGGGAAGTGCACGAGTCCAAGACGATAACCAAAGAATGGGAATAATAATAAAAAGGCCGTGAGTATATTGTGGAGTAGTAACTCCTGAGGAATTTAGGTAATTTCTAATGTTGTTATCATTACTGAAGAATCCTATAACGCTAAATAAAGCAAAGACTATTTACAAAAGAAATATGTCTTCTTTAGTCATTTAATTTATGATCTTGGATAAAAATGGTATTCTTTAATTTAAGAGGAAAAGGTAATATGACATTACCTTGAAAAAATTTAGGCCTGATGTCCTTTTCAAAGGATGGCCAAAGAAAACCTAAAAGCATCTTGAACGTAGAAAATCTAGGCAAGTATTTATAATGCTCAGTTTTTGAGCTCAAGGAATCCCTGTATGAATCAGTTACTAATTCTAACTCACAAAAAATTCAAGCCGTCTAAAATGTGCACATGGATAGAAAAACTAAATTCTGATTTTGTGGCATTATTAAAACACTGCAGGTGTCATACTCTGAGAGGAGTATTCTGTATATACAAAGTACACAGTTCAATCTTACCCAAATTTTACAGAATCATTTAAACATATAATGCCAATTACTCATATTATTCATTACTGTGCCATCATAGTTATAATAAAAAATTCAGTTTTCATGATCAAAATTTAATATTAGAATTGAACAGGTGGATATTTCTCTTCAAAGAAATACAAAAAAAAAAAAAAACATTTTAAAGCATAGATTATCAGAATGTAAAGGAGGCCCAAATTTGATTGAAAACTGATCACTTATATTATTTTGGCAAATAAACCAATTTCTGATACATAATATTTTCTATCTTTAAATTTATATTAAGGGCATTAAATTATGAATAACTTATAAGAAATTATTTATAATATATATTTACAATATATATTTACTAATATAATTAAATACAAATACAATTAACTAAAGAATAATGTGAAATCATCTTTAAAAATGTGAATTTTTTAATTGCATATAATAAATGTAAATAAAACCAACACAATAACTGATTCAAATAAAGGACAACCGTGGCTTCCAGGAAGTTTAGATTTATTAATATTACCATTTCACAGAGTCCATCAAAATCTATAAAAACAGTAAAATTCAGAGAGGATAAGTAACTATTCGGTATCTGAGCTTTAGAATCTTTTCCAGCAAAAAATCCTGCCTCCTTCCATGGTAACCTTTGTGGATTATGGTTACAACATTTATTCCTAAATCCACAGTTAATTTGGTAAAGGCATTATTCTATAAACAATATAAGCTACATCTCAAGTACCATTATAACTATGTTTAGTTTTGCTGACCTGCTTCAAGTCCAGATTTCTGCTTGGCTGAGCATCAGTGATCATACAAGTGGTGACTGTGTGGTAGCTTTGGAAGCACCAACCATTTCAGCGAAATTGCAGCTGTTATATGTTCAATATCTTGGTTTTTTGAGTCCAGTTTAATTTTATAAAATCACTTACAGTTTTGTTATAGTTCTCTATTTCTTTATCTCTTTCAAGTCTCTAAGTGTTCTTTCTTTCTTTCTTTCTTTCTTTCTTTCTTTCTTTCTTTCTTTC